>NC_079172.1:68633979-68721479 GCF_947568905.1 Ostrea edulis | reverse complement strand
CATTATCTAATGCATCTAAAGATTAAATTAAAGATCTTAATAATCGGTAGCGTATATGAATAAAAGCAAATAATCGTTAAGTCATATCTGTTTATATTTATATTAGTTTTTTTTCATGAACTAGTTGCATTTGACACCGAGGATTTACATCCTTAAATATTGATTACAAGCACGTAGAATCGGAGAGGGTGTACTTTCAAAACTTGAAAGGTTTTCGTAATCGGAAAATTTAAGCACCATTTTTGTTATTTTATTGCTTGTCAAGAAATTTATACAACTTAACCGGCAACATACCCCTTCTGATACATTGAAAAATATAAGTAATGTTAGCACGGGGCTCTATAAAGTTCAATCTGCAGTTTGGTCATACTTCGTCATTCAATAACTTATTCAAAATAAAAAAAAATATTTGTCGGATTAGCGGTACTATGATGTATGACTATAACAATGACCTGTGTATAACTTGTACATTCCATGCAAATTTGAAGGGGTTTTCGCCTCAGTAGAACAATAGAGGTCAGCTAATCCGTGTATTTGAAATCAACAGAAGTGCTTAGCTTCTTGCGGAAAGTGTGAAATATATTGGGTCGGCGTAAGATACCCGTGATCTTAGACTAGATCTGATATCGCGCCGACCCAATATATTTCACACTTTTCATGAGAAGTCAAAACCCAAACTAGCTAACCGTAATTTAGTTATACTGTGACAAAGACCCTAGGAATTTGCATGGTATATACTTATTATACAAAAATCATTGCATTATCCAGACACTCCCGATGAACATTTTTTTTTTATGAAAACCTCTATCAAAGTACATCGAACATAAGTCTCGGTGAAATGTAATTAAATCGGAATTTTAAAAATAAATCATTCGATGGTTTGTATTTTTGCTTCTATTAATTACGTAATAAATTAATTCCAATTTGTTAATCATCGACAATGCTCTAATTTCTATATTGGATCAAGTTATATTTGTCAAGATGCATATCAACACAATATGATGGAGGTAATTATGTTAAACAGCGCATTTGTCACACAGAGAGAGAGAGAGAGAGAGAGAGAGAGAGAGAGAGCACATCGGTAATTATTAAATATCCCTATCACATGTTGTACATGTATGTTTTTCATTTACTGAATATACTAATTCGCATTCAAAACAGGAATTGCCTGCAAGTACGCATTATTTAAACATAGAATTTAAGAATATTTTAATGAAGAAAGAAGACTAAAAGAAAAAAAGTCAAAACCAGGTTTTCTTAAAAACATAATATATAGTGTTTGGTATCGTTGGAATCGGCTCAATATGCTGAAAAACAATATAAGTATCAGGGGGGAAAATATTGACATTTTTTCTTTTCTTAAAATTCCACCCTTATCTTGATTATTTGGCCTGCGGCACATTTTCACATTTCCCGCAAGGCGCCCGTGGCCAGAACAAAGCTCTTAGCAGCTGTGTGTATTCGCAAATAACACACACCGTGGAACACGGAGGACACGGTGTATCTCCGTGGATTTTCCACCGTGGTCTTTCCACGGTGGGGTGTATAAAACTCGTGTCGTGTACTGTATCTCAAAGTATTATTGGCAAAAACCATTTGTTTTCAAATTTGTACAAAATTTAAGTGTTCATAATGTACGCGAACTTTGTAATTTAGGGAAATATTTATGTCTTGCACTTAAGTTGCGAGGTAACCTTGTTTAAAAGTTAGTCTCCGTTGCTTGCTTGAATTTGTACACCGCCATACAATGCCATTTTTATGTATTTATGTATACATATTGTAACTGATGTCTTAAGCAATAAAGAGAGTATTAGATGTACATCTCTCTCACTATCATGCAACAAACGTGTAATATAGTCTTAAAACTTGTTATATGAAATTAGACCTCTGAATTGAAAATAATTTCTCTTAACCTGATCAGAGTAACATAATTTATTATCTAAAAAACGAGAATTACAACAAAACACGAAATACAGTAACTTAAGAGGTTTGTGGAAGTCTCCGTAACACATCGACTTTTTCTTGTCAGTTAAATTCTTCGTTGAAATCTGAAACCATCGGCAGCATTGTTAACCCGAGACTGATCCGATCTTCCGGGGTCAGGGAGTACACAAACACTAGCTGGTCTCGCTAGTAGTATATGTGTAACGTAAAAAATGTTTCTGTATTTTATCAAAACACATGAGGTTGCTTTATTGGCAGGTGCTCGATCACAATATATGATACATGATTACGCGTCTGTATGATTTTCAGTCTGATTAAAACCACACCCTTCTCCTTACACTCGACCTGACAAGTTTAAGGAGAAGGAGTGGTTTTAATCAGACTATACTATTTTAAATTATACTCTATCAATTGTAGTTACATACATTTTGATAATACCAATGTTTACCGAAAAGAAAAACAAAATGTTAATATGTCTTTCTTATTACATATCGATCTTTGTTTTATTTTTAATTTATATATTATTACTAAACTTGGGGTGGTGTGTGGGGGTTAAATAATAACCACTTTTCTGTATTACACCCCGAATCATCAGTCCTCGGGCATTCCTCCTTCGGACTGAAGTAGTAAAGGATTAACATGTAAATCATTCTCCATTTGTTGTATTTCTTACTTTACATTGGTATCATGTACAGGTACATGTATTATTCTACAGACAATAAGTGTTATATTGTGGGTGGTATTTCAGGAATCTTTTTTGTATACATGTACAAGAATATCATGTTCCCTAGTTCTTTGATGTCGTACAGAACCTCGCCACTTTGGGGACTGTTTAACTGTCCTACATTTAAATCACAAACATGCCCTCTACAATGTACCCATCCCTTCCGGGAGAATAACGTCTGTCAAAATTCAAACACAATGAAATGCATCTCAAATAACCATTTACATAAAACTAGGAAAATGGATGATACAGGAACTTTCCCGAATTTTTCCTCCAGCAATCAAAAACGAAACTACATGCACCACGGAAATCCAACGGGATCAAAATAGTAATGGGCGGTAGTGTGTACCTTACATCGTTCAATGCTTCATTATGAAAACCATTCATTAAGAGAATTCAACTTTACAATACACAATGTCTAGATATTGTGTAATCACGGATTTATTGTTTTCTCATTTCTCGGGGGGGGGGGGGTATTGGAATGGGTATTTTGTAGATGTCGCCATTAATTACAGTTTTACTTTTACCTCGTCTTTCGGGGGAGGGGGGTAGTTGAATAGGTGTTTTGAAGATTTCGAGATTTATCTAGATTGTGTAATCACGGTTTTTTTCTCACTTTCCTCATCTTCCTGGGAAACTCCATATCTGATACATACTATGTACATGTTAAACAACTTAAATTAAGCAACAATAATAGTACTCTGAAATATGGATTTTTCCTACATTTCTCACTCACTCTTAAAAGTCACAATCATGTTACCTTATTAAAATGATTATTATTAGTAACATTAAACGATCTCTTCTCCCAGTTTACTAATATAATAAAATATTGCATACAGTTAACTTTATTTTTTAATAAAATGATTATCTAGTTTTGTTATATACCATGTACATCAGTAAATGACGACAATGAACATTGTATAAGATAGCTTTTCAAGCTTTGTAAAAGATACGTTGTAAAGATATGTCAACGGAATTCAACCCATTTAGAGTCAGGATATATTATTTATGAAGCCGATAGGTTCTTCGGGTAGAATATTCAGGGATATTTACATTTTTCCAATTGTTTACCTTTGATATACAGAATGTATTTACAAATTATAATAATAGGCATCTCTCCATGAACGCGCGGCAGCTGTAAACAATGCTAGTATGAATTTGATAAATATAGCAAGTCTATTTTAACGGCTGGGAATTCCCACAAAAATGAAAGTAGAACGTAAATATATTAGAATTTTAAATAAATTTCATTTCACAAAAACATACAGGAGGGTATGAAGAGCAACGCATGACGCCGGCTTACTTCGTGATACGTGTTAGGCGGCGTGAAGCGGTGCAGTTCAAACCCTCACGTATTCTCATAAATGAAACCTGCGTATTAAATGAAAAGTGAAGATAATGAACAGTGATCAATCTCATAACTCCTATAAGCAATACAAAATAGAGAGTTGGGCACACACCGACCCCTTGACACACCAGAGGTGGGATCAGGTGCTTTGGAGGAGTAAGCATCCCCTGTCGACCGGTCACACCCGCCGTGAGCCCTATATCTTGATCAGGTAAACGGAGTTATCCGTAGTCAAAATCAGTGTGCCAAGAACGGTCTAACAATTGGCATGAAACACTTCAGACAGCATTTGACCCAATGATAGGTTGTATTGACAAACTATATCGTTATAACGACCATAGAATTTGCGAAGTGCTTACTTTAAACGAGACTGGTGATACCCTTGTACCATCAACTAAACAATACTCTAGTAAACAAATAGTTATATGATGTATGGCATATCAGCTGATACCAATGCTTATGATACATTGTATTCATAACACAGGGAAGGCTCCAAAAAAATCAAGGTGTTTGGAGAGATCAATATGGGGAAAAAGATTTAAAGAATTGTTAACAATATTATACAAAGGGACGGGAGGGAAACCTCGTACTCCCTCTAATTCTCTCTAATCATACCCCCACTAAATTTCTGTATTCGTATCCCCTCTAAATCTCTTATTCGAACCTCCTATAAATCTCTGTATTCGTAATCTTTCTAAATCTCTGTATTCATACCCTCCTTAAATCTCTTATTCGTATCCCCTCTAAATCTCCGTATTCGTACCCTCTCTAAATCTCTGTATTCGGACCCCCTCTAAATCTCTGTATTCGTACCCTCTCTAAATCTCTTATTAGTACGCCCTCTAAATCTCTGTATTCGTACCTCCTCTAAATCTCTGTATTCGTACCTCCTCTAAATCTCTGTATTCGTACCCCCTCTAAATCTCTTATTCGTACCCCCTCTAAATCTCTTATTCGTACCCCCTCTAAATCTCTGTATTCGTACCTCCTCTAAATCTCTGTATTCGTACCCCCTCTAAATCTCTGTATTCGTACCTACTATAAATCTATATATTCGTACGCCCTCTAAATCTCTGTATTCTTACCGCCTCTAAATCTTTGTATTCGTACCCTCTCTAAATCTCTTATTCGTACCCTCTCTAAATCTCTGTATTCTTACACTCTCTAAATCTCTGTATTCGTACCCCCTCTAAATCTCAAATTCGTACCCTCTTTAAATCTCTTATTCGGTTCCCCTCTAGATCTCTGTATTCGTACCTCCTTTAAATCTCTGTATTCGGACCCCCTCTAAATCTCTTATTTGTACCCCCTCTAAATATCTGTATTCGTACCTCCTCTAAATCTCTGTATTCGTACCCCCTCTAAATCTCTTATTCGTATCCCCTCTAAATCTCTGTATTCGTACCCCTATAAATCTCTTATTCGTACCCCCTCTAAATCCCTGTATTCGTACCCCCAATAAATCTTTTATTCGTACCCCCTTTAAATCTCTGTATTCGTACCCCCTCTAAATCTCTGTATTCGCACCCCTCTAAATCTCTGTATTCGTACCTCCTCTAAATCTCTGTATTCGTACCCCCTTTAAATCTCTGTATTCGTACCCCCTCTAAATCCCTTAATCGTACCCCCTCTAAATCTCTGTACTCGTATCCCCTCTAAATCTCTTATTCGTACCCCCTCCTCTAAATCTCTTATTCGTACCCCCTCTAAATCTCTTATTCGTACCTCCTCTAAATCTCTCTACTCGTATCCCCTTTAAATTTCTGTATTCGTACCTCCTATAAATCTCTGTATTCGTACCCCCTCTAAATCTCTTATTCGTACCTCCTTTAAATCTCTGTACTCGTATCCCCTTTAAATCTCTGTATTCGTACCTCCTCTAAATTTCTGTATTCGTACCCTCTCTAAATCTCTGTACTCGTATCCCCTCTAAATCTCTGTATTCGTACCTCCTATAAATCTCTGTATTCGTACGCCCTCTAAATCTCTGTATTCGTACCCCCTCTAAATCTCAAATTCGTACCCTCTTTAAATCTCTTATTCGGTTCCCCTCTAGATCTCTGTATTCGTACCTCCTTTAAATCTCTGTATTCGGACCCCCTCTAAATCTCTTATTTGTACCCCCTCTAAATATCTGTATTCGTACCTCCTCTAAATCTCTGTATTCGTACCCCCTCTAAATCTCTTATTCGTATCCCCTCTAAATCCCTGTATTCGTACCCCCAATAAATCTTTTATTCGTACCCCCTTTAAATCTCTGTATTCGTACCCCCTCTAAATCTATGTATTCGCACCCCTCTAAATCTCTGTATTCGTACCCCCTCTAAATCTCTTATTCGTACCTCCTTTAAATCTCTGTACTCGTATCCCCTTTAAATCTCTGTATTCGTACCTCCTCTAAATTTCTGTATTCGTACCCTCTCTAAATCTCTGTACTCGTATCCCCTCTAAATCTCTGTATTCGTACCCCCTCTAAATCTCTGTATCCGTACCCCCTCTAAATCTCTGTATTTGTACCCCCTCTAAATCTCTGTATTCGTACCTCCTATAAATCTCTGTATTCTTACCCCCTCTAAATCTCTGTATTCGTACCCCCTCTAAATCTTTTTATCCGTACCCCCTCTAAATCTCTGTATTTGTACCCCCTCTAAATCTCTGTATTCGTACCTCCTATAAATCTCTGTATTCTTACCCCCTTTAAATCTTTGTATTCGTACCCTCTTTAAATCTCTTATTCGGTTCCCCTCTAGATCTCTGTATTCGTACCTCCTCTAAATCTCTGTATTCGGACCCCCTCTAAATCTCTTATTCGTACCCTCTCTAAATATCTGTATTCGTACCCTCTCTAAATCTCTTATTCGTACCCCCTCTAAACATTTGTATTCGTACCTCATCTAAATCTCTGTATTCGTACCTCCCCTAAATCTCTGTATTCGTACCCGCTCTAAATCTCTTATTCGTACCCTATCTAAATCTCTGTATTCGTACCCCCTATAAATCTCTAATTCGTACCCCCTCTAAATCTCTGTATTCGTACCACTTCTATATCTTTTATTCGTACCCCATCTAAATCTCTGTATCTGTACCCCCTCTAAATCCCTGTATTCGTACCCCCTCTAAATCTCTGTATCCGTACACCCTCTGAATCTCTGTATTTGTACCTCCTCTAAATCTCTGTATTCTTACCCCCTCTAAATCTTTGTATTCCTACCCTCTCTAAATCTCTTATTCGTACCCCCTCTAAATCTCTGTATTCTTACCCTCTCTAAATCTCTGTATTAGTACCTCCTCTAAATCTCTGTATTCGTACCCCCTCTAAATCTCTAATTCTTACCCCATCTAAATCTCTGTATTCGTACACCCTTTAAATCTTTGTATTCGTACCCTCTGTAAATCTCTAATTCGTACCTCCTCTAAATCCCTGTATTCGTACCCCCTCTAAATCTCTGTATTCGTACGCCCTCTAAATCTCTGTATTCGTACCCCCTCTAAATCTCAAATTCGTACCCTCTTTAAATCTCTTATTCGGTTCCCCTCTAGATCTCTGTATTCGTACCTCCTTTAAATCTCTGTATTCGGACCCCCTCTAAATCTCTTATTTGTACCCCCTCTAAATATCTGTATTCGTACCTCCTCTAAATCTCTGTATTCGTACCCCCTCTAAATCTCTTATTCGTATCCCCTCTAAATCCCTGTATTCGTACCCCCAATAAATCTTTTATTCGTACCCCCTTTAAATCTCTGTATTCGTACCCCCTCTAAATCTATGTATTCGCACCCCTCTAAATCTCTGTATTCGTACCCCCTCTAAATCTCTTATTCGTACCTCCTTTAAATCTCTGTACTCGTATCCCCTTTAAATCTCTGTATTCGTACCTCCTCTAAATTTCTGTATTCGTACCCTCTCTAAATCTCTGTACTCGTATCCCCTCTAAATCTCTGTATTCGTACCCCCTCTAAATCTCTGTATCCGTACCCCCTCTAAATCTCTGTATTTGTACCCCCTCTAAATCTCTGTATTCGTACCTCCTATAAATCTCTGTATTCTTACCCCCTCTAAATCTCTGTATTCGTACCCCCTCTAAATCTTTTTATCCGTACCCCCTCTAAATCTCTGTATTTGTACCCCCTCTAAATCTCTGTATTCGTACCTCCTATAAATCTCTGTATTCTTACCCCCTTTAAATCTTTGTATTCGTACCCTCTTTAAATCTCTTATTCGGTTCCCCTCTAGATCTCTGTATTCGTACCTCCTCTAAATCTCTGTATTCGGACCCCCTCTAAATCTCTTATTCGTACCCTCTCTAAATATCTGTATTCGTACCCTCTCTAAATCTCTTATTCGTACCCCCTCTAAACATTTGTATTCGTACCTCATCTAAATCTCTGTATTCGTACCTCCCCTAAATCTCTGTATTCGTACCCGCTCTAAATCTCTTATTCGTACCCTATCTAAATCTCTGTATTCGTACCCCCTATAAATCTCTAATTCGTACCCCCTCTAAATCTCTGTATTCGTACCACTTCTATATCTTTTATTCGTACCCCATCTAAATCTCTGTATCTGTACCCCCTCTAAATCCCTGTATTCGTACCCCCTCTAAATCTCTGTATCCGTACACCCTCTGAATCTCTGTATTTGTACCTCCTCTAAATCTCTGTATTCTTACCCCCTCTAAATCTTTGTATTCCTACCCTCTCTAAATCTCTTATTCGTACCCCCTCTAAATCTCTGTATTCTTACCCTCTCTAAATCTCTGTATTAGTACCTCCTCTAAATCTCTGTATTCGTACCCCCTCTAAATCTCTAATTCTTACCCCATCTAAATCTCTGTATTCGTACACCCTTTAAATCTTTGTATTCGTACCCTCTGTAAATCTCTAATTCGTACCTCCTCTAAATCCCTGTATTCGTACCCCCTCTAAATCTCTGTATTCGTACTTCCTCTTAATCTCTGTATTCGTACCCCTCTAAATCTCTTATTCGTACCTCCTCTAAATCTCTGTACTCGTATCCCCTTTAAATTTCTGTATTCGCACCTCCTATAAATCTCTGTATTCGTACCCCCTCTAAATCTCTTATTCGTACCACCTCTAAATCTCTGTACTCGTATCCCCTTTAAATCTCTGTATTCGTACCTCCTCTAAATTTCTGTATTCGTACCCTCTCTAAATCTCTGTACTCGTATTCCCTCTAAATCTCTGTATTCGTACCTCCTATAAATCTCTGTATTCGTACGCCCTCTAAATCTCTGTATTCGTACCCCCTCTAAATCTCTGTATCCGTACCCCCTCTAAATCTCTGTATTTGTACCCCCTCTAAATCTCTGTATTCGTACCTCCTATAAATCTCTGTATTCTTACCCCCTCTAAATCTCTGTATTCGTAACCCCTCTAAATCTCTGTATCCGTACCCCCTCTAAATCTCTGTATTTGTACCCCCTCTAAATCTCTGTATTAATACCTCCTATAAATCTCTGTATTCTTACCCCCTCTAAATCTCTGTATTCGTACCTCCTCTAAATCTCTGTATTCGTACCCCCTTTAAATCTCTAATTCGTACCCCATCTAAATCTCTGTATTCGTACCTCCTATAAATCTCTGTATTCGTACCCTCTTTAAATCTCTTATTCGGTTCCCCTTTAGATATCTGTATTCGTACCTCCTCTAAATCTCTGTATTCGTACCCTCTCTAAATCTCTTATTCGTACCCCCTCTAAATCTCTGTATTCGTACCCCCTATAAATCTCTAATTCGTACCTCCTCTAAATCTCTGTATTCATACCACTTCTATATCTTTTATTCGTACCCCCTCTAAATCTCTGTACTCGTATTCCCTCTAAATCTCTTATTTCTACCCCTTCTAAATCTCTTATTTGTCCCCCCCCCCTCTAAATCTCTTATTCGTACCCCCTCTAAATCTCTGTATCTGTACCCCCTCTAAATCCCTGTATTCGTACCTCCTCTAAATCTCTTATTTGTCCCCCCTCTAAATCTCTTATTCGTACCCCCTCTAAATCTCTGTATCTGTACCCCCTCTAAATCCCTGTATTCGTACCTCCTCTAAATCTCTTATTTGTCCCCCCTCTAAATCTCTTATTCGTACCCCCTCTAAATCTCTGTATCTGTACCCCCTCTAAATCCCTGTATTCGTACCCCCTCTAAATTTCTGTATTCGTACCCCCTCTAAATCTCTGTATCCGTACCCCTCTAAATCTCTGTATTCGTACCCCCTCTAAATCTCTGTATCCGTACACCCTCTGAATCTCTGTATTTGTACCTCCTCTAAATCTCTGTATTCTTACCCCCTCTAAATCTTTGTATTCCTACCCTCTCTAAATCTCTTATTCGTACCCCCTCTATATCTCTATATTCTTACCCTCTCTAAATCTCTGTATTCGTACCTCCTCTAAATCTCTGTATTCGTACCCCCTCTAAATCTCTAATTCTTACCCCATCTAAATCTCTTATTCGTACCCTATCTAAATCTCTGTATTCGTACCCCCTATAAATCTCTAATTCGTACCCCCTCTAAATCTCTGTATTCGTACCATTTCTATATCTTTTATTCGTACCCCCTCTAAATCTCTGTATCTGTACCCCCTCTAAATCCCTGTATTCGTACCCCCTCTAAATCTCTGTATCCGTACACCCTCTGAATCTCTGTATTTGTACCTCCTCTAAATCTCTGTATTCTTACCCCCTCTAAATCTTTGTATTCCTACCCTCTCTAAATCTCTTATTCGTACCCCCTCTAAATCTCTGTATTCTTACCCTCTCTAAATCTCTGTATTAGTACCTCCTCTAAATCTCTGTATTCGTACCCCCTCTAAATCTCTAATTCTTACCCCATCTAAATCTCTGTATTCGTACACCCTTTAAATCCTTGTATTCGTACCCTCTCTAAATCTCTAATTCGTACCTCCTCTAAATCCCTGTATTCGTACCACCTCTAAATCTCTGTATTCGTACTTCCTCTTAATCTCTGTATTCGTACCCCTCTAAATCTCTTATTCGTACCTCCTCTAAATCTCTGTACTCGTATCCCCTTTAAATTTCTGTATTCGTACCTCCTATAAATCTCTGTATTCGTACCCCCTCTAAATCTCTTATTCGTACCTCCTCTAAATCTCTGTACTCGTATCCCCTTTAAATCTCTGTATTCGTACCTCCTCTAAATTTCTGTATTCGTACCCTCTCTAAATCTCTGTACTCGTATTCCCTCTAAATCTCTGTATTCGTACCTCCTATAAATCTCTGTATTCGTACGCCCTCTAAAAATCTGTATTCGTACCCCTCTAAATCTCTGTATCCGTACCCCCTCTAAATCTCTGTATTTGTACCCCCTCTAAATCTCTGTATTCGTACCTCCTATAAATCTCTGTATTCTTACCCCCTCTAAATCTCTGTATTCGTATCCCCTCTAAATCTCTGTATCCGTACCCCCTCTAAATCTCTGTATTTGTACCCCCTCTAAATCTCTGTATTCGTACCTCCTATAAATCTCTGTATTCTTACCCCCTCTAAATCTTTGTATTCGTACCCTCTCTAAATCTCTTATTCGTACCCCCTCTAAATCTCTGTATTCTTACCCTCTCTAAATCTCTGTATTCGTACCTCCTCTAAATCTCTGTATTCGTACCCCCTCTAAATCTCTAATTCGTACCCCATCTAAATCTCTGTATTCGTACTTCCTATAAATCTCTGTATTCGTACCCTCTTTAAATCTCTTATTCGGTTCCCCTCTAGATCTCTGTATTCGTACCTCCTCTAAATCTCTGTATTCGGACCCCCTCTAAATCTCTTATTCGTACCCTCTCTAAATATCTGTATTCGTACCCTCTCTAAATCTCTTATTCGTACCCCCTCTAAATCTCTGTATTCGTACCCCCTATAAATCTCTAATTCGTACCTCCTCTAAATCTCTGTATTCATACCACTTCTATATCTTTTATTCGTACCCCCTCTAAATCTCTGTACTCGTATTCCCTCTAAATCTCTTATTTCTACCCCCTCTAAATCTCTTATTTGTCCCCCCCCCCCCTCTAAATATCTTATTCGTACCCCCTCTAAATCTCTGTATCTGTACCCCCTCTAAATCTCTGTATTCGTACTCCCTCTAAATCTCTTATTCGTACCCGCTCTAAATCTCTGTATTCGTACCCCCTATAAATCTCTAATTCGTACCCCCTCTAAATTTCTGTATTCGTACCACTTCTATATCTTTTATTCGTACCCCCTCTAAATCTCTGTATCTGTACCCCCTCTAAATCCCTGTATTCGTACCTCCTCTAAATCTCTTATTTGTCCCCCCTCCAAATCTCTTATTCGTACCCCCTCTAAATCTCTGTATCTGTACCCCCTCTAAATCCCTGTATTCGTACCCCCTCTAAATCTCTGTATTCGTACCCCCTCTAAATCTCTGTATTCGTATCCCCTCAAAATCTCTGTATTCGTACCCCCTCTAAATCTCTGTATCCGTACCCCTCTAAATCTCTGTATTCGTACCCTCTCTAAATCTCTGTATCCGTACACCCTCTGAATCTCTGTATTTGTACCTCCTCTAAATCTCTGTATTCTTACCCCCTCTAAATCTTTGTATTCCTACCCTCTCTAAATCTCTTATTCGTACCCCCTCTAAATCTCTGTATTCTTACCCTCTCTAAATCTCTGTATTCGTACCTCCTCTAAATCTCTGTATTCGTACCCCCTCTAAATCTCTAATTCTTACCCCATCTAAATCTCTGTATTCGTACACCCTTTAAATCTTTGTATTCGTACCCTCTCTAAATCTCTAATTCGTACCTCCTCTAAATCTCTGTATTCGTACCCCCTCTAAATCTCTGTATTCGTATTTCCTCTAAATCTCTGTATTCGTACCCCTCTAAATCTCTTATTCGTACCCCCTCTAAATCTCTGCATTCGTACTTCCTCTAAATCTCTGTATTCGTACCCCCTCTAAATCTCTGTATTCGTACTTCCTCTAAATCTCTGTATTCGTACCCCTCTAAATCTCTGTATTCGTACCCCCTCTAAATCTCTTATTCGTACCCCCTCTAAATCTCTGTATTCGTACCCCCTCTAAATCTTTTATTCGTACACCCTCTAAATCTCTTATTTGTATCCCCTCTAAATCTCTGTATTTGTACCCCCTCTAAATCTTTGTATTCGTACCCCTCTAAATCTCTGTATCCGTACCCCCTCTAAATCTCTGTATTCGTACCCCCTCTAAATCTCTGTATTCGTACCCCCTCTAAATCTCTATATTTGTACCTCCTCTAAATCTCTGTATTTGTACCCCCTCTAAATCTCTGTATTCGTATGCCCTCTAAATCTCTGTATTCGTACCCCCTCTAAATCTCTAATTCGTACCCCCTCTAAATCTCTGTATTCGTACCTCCTCTAAATCTCTGTATTCGTACCCCCTCTAAATCTCTGTATTCGTATCCCCTCTAAATCTCTGTATATATGGTAGTGTGAGTGATATGGCATTCCTTCTACCTCTGGCAAGTGAGTTAACCCTTTAGCTCAATCAGTAAAATGCGAGAGACTCGGGTTCAAATCCCACCAGATGCATAAAATGTCTCTGTTCCATGAAAGGTGAAGATAACAACGAACAGTGATCAATCTCAAAACTCCTATACGCAATACAAAATAGGCACACAGGTCCAGCACTCTACCAATTGAACTCAAGGGTTAACCCAGTAGCCAGAGCTAGTGGGAATGCCACATCACTCACACTACCAGATATACGCGGTGCGTTTATCAGACCAAGAAAGTGTACGGACACGTGTACAAAGTGGACTAATATATCAGTTTCTTCTCGATCTTTTGCCAAGCGTCTGAAAATAGAGGCAAAACTCACGAGTATTTTGGATATATTGGATTTAACTACGGAGGTCAATGCTGGCACGACAATTCCCTCAGTCTGCTCTGAGCGCCAGACATGGGACAACATTTGTGGCACTTCAACTAAGTTAGCGATGTCTCTGCACGAGAAAGACATTTCCGAGTGACGACATAAATTGAGCCACTTACATGTATGCTGTCATGAAAACAATAAAAATCATGCATTTCGTTACAGTTTTTGAATATTTGAGATATATCCTTTTTCATTTTTTCTTACTTCTGAGACTTTTTTAGGCTAGAGGGTCATCTCAAAGACATGTATTTAAGAAATTGCCAGTTTTAAAAAAAGGATCTTGAAAGAATCTATATATACCTGATTTATTACGAACAACATACGCATTATTCAAATATTTACAGTATTTATCTAAAGTTATTTTATTTGGAATTGAATTTTAGAATTTCTCGGTGTAATTGTTTCGGATTCATCATTAATTCATCTCATACATTACACATGTTAATTAATTTAAAGAAATATGGTGTATTTTTTATCTACAATATCATCAGAGATCCATTTTTCATGGCAATGGTACGTTAATTGTATTCATGAAAACGATTATAATAAATCAATCCAACTTTGATATCAAAATTTGATATATAGAAACCTGAGAGGTCCTGAATTTCCCCGCCCCTTGCCTGGTTTGTAATTTAATTTTATATGTACAGCGATGGACACTGTGTGTATAGAATGTATAAGGATATAGTTAATCAGTAACTGATCTATGGCACGTGTAGTTATTTTAGCAAGTTTGAAATTTTAGCGCAAATGGGGCCTGCACTTTTGAGCGTACAGTTTCTATGATTTACATTATGAGAGGAGATTCGGCGATCACGTTTTTATGGCTGTACTGTAGCCGGGTCACTTGATTCTCAGTGCGTGACCGGGTATACCCGGCTCAGTTAGATTCGGTTGGAGTTTATCAGAATCAAGTATGCAAAGTGAAACGTGTTCACTTAATTAAATCTGGACAGAGCTCGCGTGAAGTGACCAATGAGGCATTTACAAAGACATGACCACGCAGGTAAGGATCGGGTCCATTGACTGAGAAATTATACGTAAGTATTTTGATTTATGAATGATTAATCGTGAAACGTCTCATTTATTAAAACAGCGATCTTGATTTACTGTCTTTCCTACTGTGGATGCATAGGTAGGTATGTAGACTTTATTCTCTGAGGCGTGGATCCAAGGTTAGCAAGGGGTGTCGCGAGGTAGAGAACTATAGTTTCGTTATAAGCAGCGAATCGGGCCCCACGTGTTTTTTGTCCTGTATCAATCAAGAAGTGGTATTAATACTCAATCTATTACGAATTTTGAAATAACCAGACTAAATACTATTTAAAGATTTATGAATACTATTTTCATTTGATTTTCTCGTGTAACCGATAATACATGTACAAATTAAGTATAGAGACAAGGAATTTAATAATCAACCTATTACAGATTTTGAAATAACCAGACTTTATATTAAAGATTTATGAATGCTATTTTCATTTGATTTTTTCGTGTAACCGATAACCCATAATTCAGAATAAGCAGATATGGCGTAATGTCTTAAATTGGATAGAAAGGGAATTATCCGGATACACAACCAAACTTAAGGACAACATGAGACTGTGCAGTCGTGGTACACTGTTACACGGCTGCCGTCGGACTGAGGTGGACCAGGCTGTATTTGCTGGAGGTCAAGGGTTAGGAATAGGACAGACCCAGTTCAGGGCTCATTTTACACGAGTATTCATATCCATAAATACGTTTCACTACAATTTGGTATCTTCTGACTGGTACAATATAGGAATTCGATCCGTGAATTTCATTTTCGTTATCAAATTTTACAAATAAACATCTATATTCAGACCTGACCAAAAATTGCATTGATATATAATCTTAATACTTCGCAAATTTGTTGCTAATTCTGATAAAACTCATACATATTCTTTGCATATTTTTGTAATTATTAAATTCCGCGATTGTGATATTATAAATGCATTGTAACAGGAATCGTTCGGATCGTCAATAAATTCCATCGATCAACTGAATATCAAACTATGTGGTGTGAAAATGTATTGGCGATATGACATTGCTGATAATTTCAATAATTACGCCAAACATATCTTGAAATTTTACGGCAATAGTAGTTATTTCAATAATTAAATGAATGAACAAAGTCGTCCTTAGGTCGCCTCTTGAATTTAATAGACTTTTATAAAATATAGGCATTACTGGAATTAGTCAATTCAACCTTATGAATAAAAAAAAGTCATTTAGAACTCGTTATTTTGAATGAGTTGCCATTTTCGATGCGGCCTGGCTTTTGAAGTCATATTGCATTTTATATTTTAGCAAAGCATGTGCTTATTCAGTGTTTTTAACGGTTGTCCACATAGGTCTACAATGTTTTCAAAGGACTAACCATGATAATTAAGGGGCTTTATTTGTCTGTAAAAATCCACGTTTGTTCCATTGTTTCAAACTCGGTCCGCTTAACGGCGCAAAGATCTTGGGCAAACATATTTCTGTTAATGAATTCTAATTATTCGTCCCTTATCAGATTCTTATAATTTCTATTTCAAATTAAAAATAAAATTCCTATCGAGAGATTCAGTTCATATTATTCACTCAAATCACAAATATATACACAATGGCACGAGATTTACAATTTAAAAAAACTGGGGGGGGGGGGGGGGGGCATATAAATAAAATAACGAAAGGTCGGAGATAAAAATTAAATGGCACGTTTAAATAGTGTTAAGTATAAACGGAACAAATCACAGCTTTTAAGAATATAAATGTACATGCAAAGTGTCTTCAGTGACTTTACAACAGTTTTTAACATTTTAGTACTTTTGGGTTATGAGCTTTACGGGAACGATAACGCTGGATAGAGATTGGCTCGGGGTGGGTGGGGGTGGGTAGTTCATATCATAAATGCCTCAAAATTCCATATACAAACTATATAATATGTTTGGGGCAGAATATTGATGATATAATGCTTTACTTTTGAAAACAAAAATGTTATGTAATAGATGTGTAACAGGGTTTCTCCCAACAAGACTGACGACACGCTTGTGGAGTTCAGGTCTCAATATATTTATTCGGACAGTGATTGGAATAGACAATATATCTCTAAAGATAGCCCCTTCTATGGGAAGAAGCTTCCCTCAGAAAATTTACAGCTCGGACAATATATCAGGATTCAAGGATTGACTCAGAAATCAAGGATTTTGTAGTCTGCTGTCAGTATTAAACTCTGTCTAAAAAATTATGTCAATTCAAATGTCTACCTAGCTTCTGAATAATATTAATACTGCTCAAAACTGGCGGTAAAACTATAGAACCGAGAAAAACAACTAAATGCAACTTGACAATCACTGACCAATAAAAACCCTTCATACAAAATGACCACACTCAGATCCATGACCAAAGCCCCCTAGGTATATAAATTGTAAGTGTACCTTTGTGTAGTGGTGTAAATAAAGGGGTGGATCTAAGATCTAAATATGTATGAATATAAACATATATTTGTCAGTAATGGATTATCAAAACTTCATACTATTACAGATGTAAAACAGAAAGGTAGCAGGGGACAGTTTCGCACTAGGCCCGGCCATCTTTCTTTTAAAAAATGGAAATCCCCCATATTTAAAGATGTTACATGTGTGAAAATGTATTCAATAATTTTAGGATACATGTCAAACATAGCTGATTGCATAATGAAAATGTTGATATGCAACATGTAGGTGTCACCATGATTCCTAGCATAAAGATGGGTGCAAATACAAAACTAAGACACGTGGTCAGTTGCTGAAGAAATTCAAGTATATACATGCATGGTCCAGCAAAAAGTCTGTAGCTGTGAGGGAAGGTGGATGGCCCCATATGAAAGGTAGATATTTGAGAAGGGCAGACAGGGTTCTTGATTGTGTGGTGTTTAAATCCCCTCGTTCAGTACTGTGATGGTGTGTGGGTGGTGCGGATTAGCCCAATGAGAGACAATTAAATTTAGAAATGTGCACCTGCTCAGAGAATGTTTGGTGCACTAACACCAGTATGTATAGATTAAATGTAATTTAGGGTCATAATTTATTAACTACACCAATATAAAATACCGGTATTGACATAATCTGATTTTCCATTAGTCTGTCATAATCTGATTTTGATGTATACCCTCTACACCTATACCTACCATACAACCAAAAGAAACTGTTCTCTGTCACCAAAAACATATTTCAATGAAATAGAGATAACGCGAACACAAAAAGGGAAAGGTTCAGAATGTAGATAAAACTTTTCCGCCAGAACCTGTTTATTACATGTATATTTCACAAAATAAAACAATAAGAAACCGTACACTGTAAGAAATTACAAATCAACGGAGGCAAGCTAGAAAATATAAATCAACGGAAGCAAGCTAGAAAATATAAATCAATGGAAGCAAGCTAGAAAATATAAATCAATGGAAGCAAGCTAGAAAATACAAATCAACGAAAGCAAGCTAGAAAATACAAAATCAACGGAAGCAAGCTAGAAAATACAAATCAACGAAATCAAGCTAGAAAATACAAAATCAACGGAAGCAAGCTAGAAAATATAAATCAATGGAAGCAAGCTAGAAAATATAAATCAACAGAGACAAGCTACAAAATATAAATCAATGGAAGCAAGCTAGAAAAATCAGTGTAAGCAAGCTAGAAAATACAAATCAACGAAAGCAAGCTAGAAAATGTAAATTAACGGTAGCAAGCTAGAAAATATAAATCAACAGAGGCAAGCTAGAAAATATAAATCAATGGAAGCAAGCTAGAAAATATAAATCAATGGAAGCAAGCTAGAAAATACAAATCAACGAAAGCAAGCTAGAAAATACAAAATCAACGGAAGCAAGCTAGAAAATACAAATCAACGAAATCAAGCTAGAAAATACAAAATCAACGGAAGCAAGCTAGAAAATATAAATCAATGGAAGCAAGCTAGAAAATATAAATCAACAGAGACAAGCTACAAAATATAAATCAATGGAAGCAAGCTAGAAAAATCAGTGTAAGCAAGCTAGAAAATACAAATCAACGAAAGCAAGCTAGAAAATGTAAATTAACGGTAGCAAGCTAGAAAATATAAATCAACAGAGGCAAGCTAGAAAATATAAATCAATGGAAGCAAGCTAGAAAATATAAATCAATGGAAGCAAGCTAGAAAATACAAATCAACGAAAGCAAGCTAGAAAATACAAAATCAACGGAAGCAAGCTAGAAAATACAAATCAACGAAATCAAGCTAGAAAATACAAAATCAACGGAAGCAAGCTAGAAAATATAAATCAATGGAAGCAAGCTAGAAAATATAAATCAACAGAGACAAGCTACAAAATATAAATCAATGGAAGCAAGCTAGAAAAATCAGTGTAAGCAAGCTAGAAAATACAAATCAACGAAAGCAAGCTAGAAAATGTAAATTAACGGTAGCAAGCTAGAAAATATAAATCAACAGAGGCAAGCTAGAAAATATAAATCAATGGAAGCAAGCTAGAAAATATAAATCAACAGCGGCAAGCTAGAAAATATAAATCAATAGAAGCAAGCTAGAAAATATAAATCAACAAAGGCAAGCTAGAAAATATAAATCAATAGAAGCAAGCTAGAAAAATCAATGGAAGCAAGCTAGAAAATATAAATCAACGGAGACAAGCTAGAAAATATAAATGCAAATAAAAGAGACATCGACTGGAACGGCGCTCGAATTTAAAACAACAATAGACAAATATTCCATAGGGTTTAAATCATATTGCCTCAATTCATCGATAAATTCTCATTATCTGAATCTTTAAAGATCCCATCAGGGCAAAATGATGATTGTGAAAAACATTGGAAATGACAGCAAATCTAACCCATGCACCCCCAGTAGTAGACATTGCCATTTATTTACTAATTGGTATACCTCATTTTAGACTTAAACAGTACCAATTTTGATGCACCATATGCGCATTTCGACGAATAATGTCTCTTCAGTGATGTTCAACCGAAATGTTTGAAATCCGAAATAACAATATACTTGCTAGAGCTATTTTAGTGCAAAACAGAGTGCCAAAAACTGGAGTCAAATTCATCTAAGGATAAGAGCTATGCACGAGGGAGATAATCCTTGATTTTGAAATGAATTTCTAAATTTTATAACAGCAATTAAATATACATCCGTATTTTCAAGCTAGTAACGAAGTACTTAGCTACTGGGCTGTAGAGACCCTCGGGACTAACAGTCCAATACGGAGAAGAAGAAAAAAACTTATCTAACGAAATTAGTGTGATTTAATTTGTATATATTGACATTTTATCCTGTCCAGCTATCTTTTTGATAAAAGGTTTAATGCTATTGTTATGTATTTGTTAAATGATGTTTTATTTTACCGCAGGCATGTTAAACAACACACAAACTTCACTACAATTTTTCAATAGATTATTCAGCAACTGAACCGTGTAACCCATGGAATTTAAATCCTTAATGTGTATCAACCCCTATGCGCAAAGCATATTTTCTTTTTAAAGTATTTAGTACACTTCATGAAGTATTCAAACAATGAAATGTCTATCAACTGGCCCGAAACGTAAATAAGATTTTAAAAGAATGGAGGTTGGGACATGAAATAGACCGTTGGATTGAATTTTTCTCGAATTTTTGCTCCGGCAGTCAAATATGAAACTACATATACAACGGAAATCCAACGGAATCAAAATAGAAATGGGCGGTAGATGTATCTTAAACTGTTCAATGTTTCGCTATAAAAACCCTTCATTAAGAAAGAAAAGATTTAAGTTTTCAATAAATAAAGATTTCCCAGATATTGTGTAATCACGGTTTTACTTTTTCCTCATTTTTCTGGGGGAAAACACAATCGTCAAAAGCGTCAGGTAAATAATACCTTGTAGATGTTTTCGACTTTCCAATAAAAAATAATGTTCACATTTGCCTTGAAATTCTTTTTTATAACTAACATTCTACATGCACGATAAGAAATGTGTTGTTCTGAACATATTTTATTGATGAAATCAAAAGGGTTGGGAACAAGTTCTAGCAACTTCCAAGTCCCTCTCCTAAAATATTACAATATGCCATGCGAGATATGTAATGGCACAATGTACAATAATTAGATGAATCTACAAGATTCATTCATAAATTGAACAGCTGAAAAATATTTACATGTGTATATTAGTTTGCTGAGGCAAATAAGTATAATAACACTTTTATATCAATATTTACCAAGTCAAGCATGAAAAGGCGATTAAAAAGATTATTTCTAGCTCTTTGGTGACTTTACGAGCGAAAAAGAGATGATATACATCTTCGTTATGTTCAAAAAAATGTTCAAACCTATATTTTTGCAACACATATATAATTATGATTATTTCTTCTCTTAATTTACTAACATAATCAAATACTATACCTAAAGTGAATGGGTTACGAAATTGACGTAAATTTGTTTTTATGACACTTTAAAAGTAGATAGCAGAGAAAACAAATGCTATTGAATATTTTACATGGTATCACAGAATTATGAGGGGGTGGTAGTAAAGATGTTAATAAATAATACTAAACGTATTGAATCTCAATAATATTTCAATGGTATTGGTTTTTGTAGAACAACTCTCAGGTAAAAACTACACTTTGATGCATCGATTAATGCTATCAATTACCCTCCTAAAATTCTAAGAAATTGTTAATAATTTCAATCATTCTCTGAATGTACAAGCCCATCTTTAGATCGTCTCTTAGACTGAGTATATCGTCATTGCAAGCAAGTTTTCTGACGTATCACGATAATCTAGCACGGTGGTCACAAGCTACAAGGAGATTTGGTTCCGCACGCGAGAGTTTAACCCCGGGTAGGGGCCAATTATAGTGAATATCTCTCTGCTTATATATATATATATATATATAGAGAGAGAGAGAGAGAGAGAGAGAGAGAGAGAGAGATGATAACATTCGATTGCACAATAAATAAAATAAACAAAAAGGATGCAAATCAACATGATTGTCTGAAAATTGAGCAAACTAGAAAATCTAAATGCAAGTGATGTAGACATAGATTGGTAAAGAAAGCTAGATTAAGAATTTTTTTTTTTTTTTAAATCAATCATGTACCAGGGGTGGATCCATGAATTGCAGTTAGGGGGTGCAACATTATGAGGCAGGGGTCTGGGGCCGCCTATTTACCAAGTCATTAACGTCATGCAATATAGAGAAGAAATAAATTTTCAGATGACGAAATAATATTTTTACGAAATTCATGTGATACACATAAAAGTTTTTTTTTTCATGCTTAGAGTATATGATAAAATTTTACCCCGTCCAGCAACGTTGCTATCATTGATGAAAGATAAAATAATGTAGAAATATTTTTTGTTAAATGCTGTTTTATTTTAGAACAGGAATGTTAAACAACACACAAACTCCACTACAAATTTTCAATAGATTATTCAACAATTGGACCGTGTAACCCAATTTAAATCCTCAATTTGTATCGACTCCTTGCGCGAAGTGTCAGGGCCGTAAATTAACCTTCAATTTGGAGGAGGCAGGAAATTAGGCGGGGGTCTGGGGGCCGCCCAGGCCCCCAGACGCTGAGCACATTTTGTGCACACTGAACACGTTTCGTGCAAAATCCTTGATTCTAGGGCCTTCTAAGATGTTACTTGACTAACTCATTCTAAAAGAAAGATTTGGAATGTTTTTTAAGGGAGGTATCATGTTCTTAGTTATTGGAAACATCATAAATTCTAATGAACTTTAAATTTTAAATTTTTTGGGCTCAAAAGTTGGAGGAGGCAGCTGCCTCCTCCGCCTCCATGTAATTTACGGCCCTGAGTGTGTTTTAACGTCGTTAATGAAAAGGTGAAGATAACGAACAGCGATACAATTTATAAAATATTATAAAATATTCAACCTATGAATCGACTGGTCAGACGGGTAAAATGAAAACAAGTAGTATTGCTATGGATAGAATTTTTTCGAATTTGCCCTTAAGATGAAACTACAAACGAGTACAACGAAAATCCAACGGGATTAAAATAGTAATGGGCGGGTAGCATATAGCTTTTGAAATTGGTCAATACGTCAATATTTAAACCATTCATTAAGAACAGGTTTAAGTTTGCAATACACAATGAATGTCCAGACATTGTGTAATCACGGTTTTCTGAGGGGAAACTATCTGGTATATGTTTTCAGCTTGAATGAAAACCAAATGAATATATACATGCACTTTTTGTTAATTCCAAAATGATAGTTATGCGTATCTAAATATCAGATGTAAACTTGCAGGTCATCCTCAGCATGGTATTTTCATACAATTCCCTTAAACAGAAATGCAATCAATAATCATTTAAGCAGACATGTATCCCATGTAAAGATATAGGTTTGAATATTTAATATAGCGCATGCAGAATGTAAATTATAGAAAACTATTTCAAGGCAAATTCTCTCTCTCTTGAGATTTCTTCTCCCAATGTATACTATTATCATATACAAATACTTCATTAAGTGGATGTTTTACAAAATTGACGTTTAAATGTTTTATAGCATGTAAAAAGTAGATAACAGAGAAAACAAATGGTATTTAACAGCTTACATACAAAACAGAATTCTAAGGGGGGGGGGTGTTACAGATGTTTATAAATAATGCTCAAGGCATTAAATCTCATAAATATTTCAATGATATTGGTCGATGAAGAACAACGCCATTCTAGGAATGTACAAGCCCATCTTTAGATCGTCTCTTATATTGAGTAGATCGTCATCGAAAGCAAGTTTTGTAAAGTGTCAAGATAATCCATCACGATGGTCACAAGCTGCTAGGAGATTTGGTTCCGCACGGCGAGAGTTCAACCCCGGGTAGGGGCCGAAGTGGGTATCCATTTGTAGTGAATTTCTCTCTGCTTATATATATATATATATATATAATAAAAATCAGGAAAATAGGAAGATGCAAAATATATTCAAATCCCTAACGCTTTCTGGATTTAGACGTCTCTAAGATAAACAACTTCACAGTGTATTCTTCACCTGAGGATATTAAACTCTAGTACGCGCTAATGATTTGAATAGATTTTAGAACTGACTATCTTCCTGCTTTTTTATTATTTTGACTGTGTAATATCAACTCTTTCTTTTTGGATTGTATACATATATATATATATATATATATATATATATATATATATATATATATATATATACATATCTCAAAGGATATCGCGCATATTTATACGATTACACAATAAATAAAATAAACCAAAAGGGATGCGAATCAACATGATTGTCTGGAAATTGAGCAAACTAGAAAATCTAAATTCAAATGATAAAGACATCAATTAGAAAAGAAAGCTAGATTAAGAATTTTCTTAACATGATACATGTACATAAAAACTTTAAAGAGATTCAAATCAGATCGCCACGATTTGGATTGTAGAGAGAGATATTTCAAACATTTTAAGAGACTTGAAGCAACCCACCAAAAATCAATATGAAATAGCATTCGAAATAACAGCAAATTATGCTGCTGTTACATGTATAACAAGCACTTTCATTACTAGAAAATACGAAAAATTAGCCATTTATTTGCCAATTAACATACGTCATATAATATTGAGCAGAAAGAAAATTTCAGATCATAAAAACATATCTGACGACAACATTCATGTGATACAAACCAAACATATAATTTTCCATGCCTACAACACATAATAAATTAAATTTTACCCCGCTATCAATCTTGCTATCATTATATAATAATATACATAATCATATGAATATAAAAAAAACTATAATAATGTAGTAATATTTTTTTGTTAAATGCTGTTTTATTATACAACAGAGAGGTAAAACAACACCCAAACTTCAGTACAATTTTTCAATAGATTATTTAACAATTGAACGTGTAACCCAATTCAAATCGACCCCCTTGTGTGATGTACGTATTATTTTTTTATCGTCGTTACCGGGTGAAAGTGAGTGAAGATGACGAAAAGTGATAGAATTAAAAAATATTCTAACTATGAAATGTGTATCGACTTGTCTGACGGGTAAAGGAAATAAGCGAAACAAGTAATAGTGTGTTGGATTGAATTTTACCGCCAGCAATCAAAAACGAAACTACATGTACAACGGAAATCCAACGGGATCAATGTAGAAATGGGCGGTAGCATGTACCTTACATCGTTCAATGTTTTATTATGAAAACCATTCATATATCTTTTTTAAATTGGTCAATGGTTCATTATGGAAAAAGTGTAATTTGAGAATGTCCAGACATTGTGTAATGGTTTTACTGTGGGAAATACAATCTCCAAAAATATCAGACTGATGCTTAGTGAAGACCTGGTATTCGCCTGAAATAAAGAAATGATTATACCTTTTGTTAATTCTCAAATAATAGGTACATTTATCTAAAAAGTAGATAAAAATTTGCAGGTCATCCTTGGTAATTTTATACAATTATTCCCTGTACGTTTAACAGAAATGGAATCAAAAATCGTGATTATATACATGTTGATTTGAACATTTTTTACTGATCATTTGTAATGTTACATGTATCATAGAAAATAATCAAATTCAGACATTGTAAAAAAAATTTCTCTTCACGTAGTAGTACATGTACTATAAATCAATACCGCATCGAGAGAATTTTTTAAATATAAAATCTGTTACATAACACGTTAATAGACAGAAGAAATTGCGATAAAGTCAGACTAGCTTACATGGAATGCCAGGGATCTATGGGAGGTGTAATTTATTCATAATAACTTCTTAATCTGAATATTTCATTGTTATCTTATTTTCTTTTGGAGAAGAACGCTCAGAGAAAAAGCGAAATTTTGATACATGCATTGATATTTGGGTATAAAACATCGCTGGTGTTATGGACGGACGTGGTGAGATAACGTAAATATTTCTTTAAAAAATTAACATTAAAAACTTTCATTTACTGTATCAAAATATTTGATAATTTGAATGACTATGGTAAACATTTTGATAGTATAGTTAGCGGATGTATAAACTTTGATTTGATTGATCAAAATAAAATTAAAATGTATTGATTTACTTTGAGTTCTACCTGATCGAGATATAGAGCTCATAGCGGGTGTTCACCGGTCAGCAGGGGATGTTTACTCCTCCTAGGCACCCAATCCCACCTCTGTTACGTCCAGGGTTCCGTGTTTCCCATCTTTTAATTTAGTTCCCTTTCTTTATTTAGTATTTTTGTAGGAATTACGAGATTGATCACCGTTTGTTTTTGTCGCCTTGTCATCTAGCTTTGCAATACACATATATGTGATAGACAAAATTCTGTCCAAGATGTAAAGTGATGTTCAAACCAAATGTTTTAACATTCCAAAAGTATGTCGCAGGCAAATAGTTCATGACATTGACCTTGATCAAATGACTTCAGATCATCGAGATATGAATTTTGGTAAGGATGGAAGGTGTTTGTTAGATGTCATGTGAGGTATGAATAAGACTATCTTTTACAATATGAAACATAACTCCTATAAGCAATACAACATAGAAAGTTGGACAAACATTAACCCCTGGGCACACCAGATGTGGGATCAGGTGACTAGGAGGAGTAAGCACCCCCTGTCGACCAGTTACATCCGCCGTGAGCCTTATATCTTGATCAGGTAAACGGAGTTATCTGTAGTCAAAATCAGCGTGCCAAGAACGGTCTAACAATCGGTATGAAACACGTCAGACAGCATTTGACCCAATGATAGGTTGTATTGGCAAACTAGATCGTTATAACGACCAGAGAATTGCAGAATGCTGACTTTAAACCAGAAATTTGAAACCCCTGCACCATCCACTTGTTTGACAGTAGCCTGCCTCGATTTAAAAACTGACCATACGCAGAACAAGCTCTAGTGTATCGAATCAGTTGAGAGATATAAACACCATATGCAGGTGATGAACTTATCCTCCTCTCGGGCTTCAACCCTAAATACAGTGCACATAGCTTTCACAAGTTCGGCGTAGTTCACTTAATTAACCGTCTTGATGAAGTTTTCTTTGCGATGCGATAAAGTTAATCCTCTTCTTGCATGGAGCCTCAAATCCATGACACGAATTTCTTAATTTTGTTCGGGGGACTATAATTTACCACATTTGCTTGAAATCGGTTGAGCGTAATATAGCGACTTTGATATGAACGAAGCTTCATGGTTTACATGCAAATAAAATAGCGAGATAAACTACAGACAATCTCAACATCATTTTATTGTTCATATTACACCATCTTAGTAAGAAATTAATTTCTGTGGTCTTCAACATGAGTTTTTGATTTATCATTTTTTTTTAATTATTCGATATTATACGATAAGTGACGGAACGAAATTTACATAGAAAGAACATTGTTGCAATATTGAATGAATTCCGGTCCGTATATTATTCAAATTGTCGAGATAAGAATTTGATCATTGTGTAATGACATCCCTATAAGTGAAATGCTGCTCGTATTACAACAAAAAGTTCCGTCAGTCTCAGGTACTTGATTAAATCGGATTTTAAAAAAGGGTAGCTATCACTGGAAAACTACAAGGAAGACGAGCATTTCTTTCAAACCTCAAGAAATTGCAATTTCATTGTAAATAAATACTAGTAAATCGTGTTCTAGGCGACAACAATAGAAAATCGTTAGTGTAAAGTCTGGGGAAAATTTGACACAAAATGCACGATTGATAGGTCAAGAATTGTTCGGTAGCGTCATTAAGGATTGTAGCTAAATGTAAATATAATTTGTTCTCCCTTGGTGACCTGTGCATGACATGGACGGGGAATTCTTTCAATTTTTGAGCGACCAGCATATCATTTGTACCGCGTTTGTGATTAGATGGAGTGTACATTGAAATTGGAGTCAACTACCGCGCGTTAAAATCTTGACTTTGAAGTTAAGGTGGCTGTTTTGCCCGCCCGTTCGTCAGTTCACTCCTCTTCCTTTTCCGTTAGTTTTCGGTTTTTAAGATTGGCACGTCACGAAACTTACCGTGTGGCTTTATGATAAACGAAACATTTCAAACATCAAATATTTTAAGCATTGCTTGTTCGAGATAAAATTAACAGTTGTATGTTCCCAGCCTCTTTCTTTTATATCATCGCATAGATGTAGCCTAATTTAGTAACCTATAGAATGGTATCTTCTAGTGTGTGGAAATAAGGCAATATCATATGATGTCTTCTAGTGTGTGGAAGTAAGGCAATATCATATGATGTCTTCTAGTGTGTGGAAGTAAGGCAATATCATATAATGTCTTCTAGTGTGTGGAAGTAAGGCAATATCATATGATGTCTTCTAGTGTGTGGAAGTAAGGCAATATCATATGATGTCTTCTAGTGTGTGGAAGTAAGGCAATATCATATGATGTCAACATGTATGATTTCTAGGACGTTTATTGGATTTTTTTTAAAAATGAAACATAATTTATTTTAAGTGATATCTAAAGAGATACACTGTCTTGAGTATTCTTTTTTATTTTAAATTATCACGTTTCTATTACAAGATTGTAGCCGAGATGTTATATCATAATCAGTCTCCCTGGACGTAGTTACAAAAGTAAACAACTTAGGTTCACGGTCATGACATATTGCAGTGACTCTTTTTAAGATGTCTCCCTGCTACGAAGTTGTGGCCCATACAAATATTTCTAAATTTAAAAACGACCCCTTGAGAGGCCAGCTGAAACAGTTCATGAGACGAGTTAGTCCGACGATCTGACCCGATGACGTACAATGATCAATGAAAAGGTGAAGATAACGAACAATGATCAATCTTATGAGTTTAGCAAACACAGATCCCAGGGCATATCAGAGGTGGGACCAGGTGCCTAGGAGGAGTAATAATCTCTGAAATCCTTTAGAGGATAACTGTCTTGACTTATGTCTTTGATCTTGAGTAAATCAACTTGCTTCAATGTCGTGATATACAGGTCGTCATCAACAACCTTTGTGACTTAGAGCTAATTTTGTTCCCATACAGAGTTATATAGCTTGAAACAAATACGGAGTTTATGTCGGTGATCTGGCTTCAGTTCGTTTCTGAGACATGATGCAGTAAGAAATTCAGCCCCAATTTCGGTCATGTAATCCTTGACCAAAGGGTCATGACTGGACAATTTTATCGTATACCTCCTTGGTCAACATGACTGTGCACACATTATGTTTGCTTGATGTCAGAAAGTCAATTTGAAATATTTGTAAATAACGTAGTTTATCTAGTATTTATTCCCGTCGCTCAGTCTCTAGTGGAAGAGTAAGGGTGGGGGTGAGGGCGCGGATCTTCACAATTACTACACCCTTTACACATCGGTACTCCTTGTTATTTATAATAATAAATAGTGGCCCAGTGTCATGACAGAGTTAACACAAAAAGTTCAAGTGAATGAACTGACGATTTACAACATCATACATATTGCGATAAGACACATTACTGGCACATGTATACTGTTAAAATGTGTGTAAAGTTGGCAAGTAACATACGACACTTAAAAGAGTAGCTATGCTTACTTTATCTCAGGCTTACTTTATCTCATGCTTACTTTAATCTGTTTCTGCAGAATTACTTGGTATTTAAGGATTGTTTAAAACTCTTCAATGTTGATTAGATTTCAATTATTAAGATATTGAATTCAACATGCTTCTCATTCATCACTCGTGGAATATTGATAACTCGTACTTACATGTAGAAGTGTTTAATTCAACTTGTCATTTCAAGTTGAAAAACGCATTTCTTAAATATGATTCAATACCGCTATTTTACACGTGTAGGATACAACACGTGTCGTATTTTATTAGATGGAATAGCATGCTTATTAGAAGTCTGAAAGTAAGTATTCCATTAAATCTGAAGAAAATACTGTCTAACAAAAGCTTAGGTATGAAAAAAAAATGAATGAATTTTTTTTTCAAAAGTTAAGGTTATTTCACGAAACGCACCATTTCTACTTTTAAGTGTTGAAATCAGCGGAGTATTTTAAACAATGGAGTCTCGGTTCGGTGTACACTGAAGAACGCCCATCGCTATTTCATGCCTCAGCAGTTTAAAGAATTTACGAATGTCCGGTCAATTTTCTTCCGCAATGGAAAGGTTATGTCAGTGGTAATTCCAGCATACACATGTATAAAATAACGTTAGTTTTTTTTTATGAAATTAAAAACTCTTAGTTAGAGCAAACTAAAACGATCATTTAAAAAAAAGCAATATAATTTTGAATATGGTAACTCAAAGTTCGTTTCTGTAAAACTGACATTTATATTTTAAAAACAATTGCAAAATTGATTTTAGTGAAATAAGTTGTGTATACTTTATATAACACTGGTATGTGATATTTGCATGAACTTTCTTCAGATTTTGTCGCTGATTGTCCTATGCTTGGTCGTCCAGAGCCTGGGAGTTTCTTCCGCCGCGAGCTGCAGAGACCCAGAATCCCTCGATATTGGGGCCATGCGGCTTGACGCCAAGAAACAGCTTACTCTCAGCAATGTTCCCAACAGGTAAGAGAGCCGTTAATGGTATATATATAAAAAAAAAGAATGAATTAAAAAAAAAGATAGGTCTTCCAGGTTATGGGTATATAAAAAACATGATCACATAACCATTGGGTTCGCATACTCATCCCATAAACATGTAGGTGTAATTTATTTCCAAATGTTGTCTACATTGGATAATAATTTGTAATATTGCACATATTATAATTGGACATTTTCTGATGAGCAATATTTTCCGGCAAATATGCGGATACTTGTTCACTTTTGTTATTCCTTGTGGATCCACTGTGCTTTAACATTTAAACATTTTCCAACTTTTCAGCAACAAAAAGTATGAGTATCTTACATGGTATATTTCGGGCTGGTGAACTGGACCAAAACCTGACGAAATAATAGTCTTTTAAAATAATCTGCATTATTCCAAAATATGTAGTTCGGAAGTCTTTCATTCACAGCGACAGCTTATTAAATAACAGCACGAAGTCGATATTTAAAAACTACCTATCCCCATATACTGGACCTCTATTTGACCATTGATGGTACCTTCACATTCACGGATTTTTCTTACGGATCCTTACGTATTCCACAAATCCGTAAAAGTACACGGGTTGTTATGATTTAGACACGGATACCGACGCGTGGTTTACGAATGTTTGTGATTGACTACGAGTCAGAGATCCGTAAGGACTCGTAAGAAAAATCCGTGAGTATTAATCGTAAACTTAAAGTATGTACTCGTAAAGTAATCGTGTCTATACGTAAAGCGCTCGTAATGACTCTGAACAATCCGTAAAGCGATTGTAACCCGACGTGAATGAAATCGTAAATATCACTTAGGCATTCGAAATAATCGGTAAACAACTCGTAAACTACACGTAACATATCGTAAACTAACCGCAAAGATTCGTAAAAAAAACTTTTTACGAGCGTTTTACGGATTCTTACGAGCAGTTTACGATAGTTACGGATTGTTACAAGTTATTTACGGAAAAAGAAATCAATGGACAATCGTGAAATTTTTTTGGCATGTCAAAAAAATTGCCCCTACTTTCACGGATCCTTACGAGTGTGTGCGAGTTGTGACGAGTTATTAACGGATACCGACAAGTGATTTACGAATGTTTGCGATTAACGACGAGTCGGAGATCCGTAAGGACTCGTAAGAAAAACCCGTGAGTGTGAAGGTGGTATAAACGTTCTAGGTATGGAAAATATTTTCTCTCCATGGTCGTTCGCCTCGACATATGAATGTCTTCATCAGAACAGTTTAGATACCGGTATTGACTCTGCTTTGAATCCAGACTTTGAAAGCGAGAGCTGCAATAACTAAATCAAAATGAGAATTGTTATATATAGATGTGTCAAATGTCTGCATCAGTTAAGATGATATTTAAATGGCAGTGATACATGTAATAAAAATATAGAAATATTAATATAAAATATAGTAATAATATAATAGCTTAGTAATAATTCATATAAATCATAGCGATAATAATATAAAATATAGTAATAATATGATTGATTGATTGATTCAATATTGTTTAACACCCCCCCCCCCCTCGAGAATATTTCACTCATATGGAGGCGTCTAGTAATGATAATTTGAAATATAGTAATAATAATCGAGAATATACTAATAAAGATATAAAATACAGTAATAATAAGATAAAATATACTAAAATAATACCCTGAGGCTTACCAACCAGACACTTAACAATGTGTAACACACCTACTTTTTTCCCTTTAGTTACGTCGAGAAAACAACCCACATTCACAGACATGACGCCTCGTGTCCTAGTAAAAATGACATCATGAAAGGCGGGAAATCAAGAACTTCTCTTTGCCCAACATATGAAGAAACGGATGTTGACGTCAACAGAATTCCGAGAAAGGTCGTTCAGCGCCGGTGTAAGTGTGTCAACTGTCTACCCGTCTTTGACAGTTCCATGGGAAGCCGGACGTTCTCCAGGTGTGTGCCCACCTTCCAGTACCAGATGGTTCTCCGGAGAGTCGGTTGTCAGGAGGGACTGTACCAGTATAAACCAGTCATGGAACCTTTCGTCGTCGGATGTTCATGCAAACTTTTCTTTAAGAAGTAGACCTGCATGCTGACTTGAAAATGTCAATGTGATACAACATATATATCCCCTGTAGCTCTGTGTTGATTTGTTTATCATCTATTTTTTGATATTATATATTTACATTTGTGATTTATTGTTTATTGTTGTGTAGTTGTCTCAGTAAATACAGGGTTTTGTATACAAATCATTCAGTATGTTAGTAGTTTGTTGTATTATGATAGAACACCTATAAACACCTAGAAAGCACACAAGATTTAAGAATTTAGAGAAAATTCGATCTCATATTTTGTTGTTGTATAGACTGGATTGTCATGTTTTAGAACTTGGTTTGTGATATGCTCGCCGGCCTACATTGACACTAAAATTGGAAGTTTGTAGTTTTAAAAAAAATGAATTTTGATATATATGCATCCACTTGTAAGACACAAAATTAAAAAAAAATGTGAAAGGGAGATGCGTCCACTCTGTTTTCTTTAACATGTACACAATTTTCGTTTTATAACGTTGGGGTTATAAATGGGTATGTTGAAAAAGCACAGGATTTTTTTTTTTTCAATACATGGATACCGGGATTCGGAAATGTCAGAGTTACATGTAGGCTAGGTCCATGCGTTTGATAGTACATACTCAAATCCTTGCAGCAACGGTTTAAAATTTAAAGCGATTGAAGTCGAAAAGGTTTGTTTACATAAAAATGCATATCGATCAATTATCTTCTGTAAACCATGAAATTGCCGAACCTCCCGACGTCACTCATGAAGAGAAGTGCCGGAACATTTTAAATATTTCCATAGAAATTAAATTGGAAATCTGAAGAGATTAAAATAACATGGGGTGATAGCAAGTATGTAAATATAAACAATTGTGAAAAAAATGTTTTTTGTAAATTTCTGTAATCGGGATTTCTATGGCGTCCGTCTTGTTCAGGTATCATATGTAAAATCAATGTTTGTCGCATTTTTTATCATTGTCACTATCATAATCGATACAGCAGCGACTGTTCTAAATACATGTAGACAGTCTGGCGATCTGGATTATATTAACTTATTTGCCAAAAGTGTATGTTTCCTCCAGGATTGAATGAATAGGATTTTTATTCGTATGTTTGATTTTTTTAATGTTTGAATTTGATAAGGAAAGCAATACTACGATATTCTAAAATTGATATAAAAACTCCATCTGTTCAATACGCATACAAAACACCCCACGGTTGTACAGATATGAATTATTATCCTTTCAAAGACGCTTCCAGAAAATTCTACAGTCATCTGGCCCAGAAAATGGATGATTTCAGTAGGGGTCCCAAAATCTGGCATTCAAATAAGGTATACATGTATATAAGCAAACCCAAACTACTTTTAATTTGATCCAAAATAGCTTTGTGTTATAAGACAGGATAATGACGTTGGCATAAAATTGCAAAAATGCTAAAATCAATGGAAAACATTCATAAAACCACGGGACTTTCCTTTCAGAAAACATGCAGACCATGTGTCGAACAAATCCATACTCAGATTCATTTTGCATCTTCTAATAACAGAAATTATTTATCAAATTTCATTTTGCTCGACAGATGGGCACACCTTTTCCTAAGCAATAATCTGGATGAAATTTAACAGTTATTTAAAAGTTCTTTTTGGAAAAAAAAAATACGGGAAAAAGTCTTATTCATTCATACTTTCAAACTCACATTTTTAAGTAATATCTAGCTGCAGCAGCAATTTGCAAAATAAAGTCATTTAAAAAGATGTTTTATTTTGATCACCTTTTCATAAAGATGTTGTTAACAAATTTTTTTCTTCGTTTAAATAATGACTGTAAAAATATCATAAAAAACTGAAAGGTAAATTTTTTTAGAATGAAAATATACATCTAATGACTAACATAATTATACAAAGAATAACTTTGTCATCTTCGGTCTGTACATGTAGGTCAAAAATAATTGTGTATCAAATCGCACTCTACTGCTCGTCTTTGTACCATACAAATAGACAGATTCTTGCAATAAATGGACATTAAAAAAAATTAATGCATGATGGTTTCTTCTTCTTGTGAGCAAACAGGACAAGCTTTGTAGGATACAACAACAAAAAACCAATTATTAGTACGCACGTGCCTTTAAAAGAAAATAAACATTTTCTTAAAAATCTCTTGGTAAGTAATTATCTTAATTTGGTGCCCACCAGGATTTCAGTGATCTAGCCAATAAATCAAAGGTACATCAAAACTGGGAACAATATGCACTACGATAATTAAAAAGAAAGGTAAAGATAATGATCACCGAAAAAGTTAATACACGGAGAGAGGCGAATAATTAGAATTAGATAAAAATCGAGGGATAATAGGCTGTCTGAATATGCACAGAAAATTAACACGCCATAACAATTTACTTCTGAATTTAATTCGTTTTTATGATGCTTCCGTAAGTTCGTATGGATTCGGGAACAAGTGTATTGTGACGTCATATACTTTGAAGCATTCGGATTACCAACAATTTTCAAAACACAACAATCACCGAAAACTGTGAACACATTCTTTATCCATAAAAAGCTTAAGGTTATTCAAAACATTGCAAGGATTTGAGAGAACTAAATTATGCCTTTACAGTATCTTATCCTTACATATTTTAGAAAATCTCCTTTATACGAAATTATTTCATAATGAAAGGTGACGATAACGAACAGTGATCAATCTCATAGTTCCTATAAACAATGCAAAATAGAAAGTTAGCCAAACAAGGACCCCTGAATATACCAGAGGTGGGATCCGTGTTGCGGCAGGCGTTGAAACGTTAAAGAACCATCTCTGCTACGTTTGGTTGGTTGCATATTATTTAACGTTCCTCTCGAGAATATTTCACTCATATGGAGACGTCACCATTGCCGGTGAAGGGCTGTAAAATTTAGACCTATGCTCGACGCTTATGGCCTTTGATAAGGAAGGGATCTTTATCGTGTCACACCTGCTGTGACACGGAGCCTCGGTTTTTGCGGTCTCGTCCGAAGGACCACCCCATTTAGTCGGCCCTTACGACAAATAAGTTGGGTACCGACGATCTATTCTCACGCGGATCCCACTATTAGGGCCCTGAACGCTAGACACAGGTCTCAATTTGTAATTCACCTACAGCTGGTGAATTCTCAATATGAGTAAAACATGCTCGTCGGTATACAAAACAAACAGGGGAAAAAACATCGTGGAAAGGTCCGACTCTAAATAAATCCGTAAAACGGCAGGCCACGACTTACAAAATAGAGACGTTTTCGTATTTCCTCTAAATGAGGTATACAATGACAAGTGTGGTGATTTGGTATCAATGCTACTTATCAGGTTACCACAACGACAGGTAAATAGGAATGGCAATGAACAGAATGTAGAAGGACGTCCTACAAACACGCATTATTTATAACGACCTGTAACTAGCTGTTTATATTGCATTTCATATTCTCCAATGGCAGAGATGATCAGGTGTCATCAAGAGGCATGAAATAAACACTATCTTAAGATCGTGAATGATACGGAAAATTTGCTGGGTGGTGAGGAAAACTACCGATGCATTAAATGTTTTATCTAAAAATACATAAATTACAGGCCCGATATTAGGAGGGTGTCGTCATTTTATGCTTCATCTACATTGTATAGAGTACTTCCGAAATTACCGTATTCCGGGTTTTTGACAGGGAAGTGATTTTAACAGCAGGGATGCAGCAGTTGATGTGAGCGAGTAAACTCAGGTGGACTATTGCAATTGGCCAACACCCGTCCTTCGTTAACAATTGAACATTTTTAATTTCTTCTTGATAACTACCATTCCAATTCTTTTAAAATTTGGTGGGAAGCATCTTTGGGACAATGTGGATATAAATTGTACATTCCAGAGCTCCTGCACTACTGGGGCCTTAAGGGCGGGACAAAAACTGCTAATTCTTTTCATTCTTTTCTCTACAACTGTATATCTGTGAGAGAGAATAAATGCATTGTGCTGTACAGCAGGAAGGATTTTGCCAAAATTGTAAATTTCATGATCTCCGGAGTAGAAGCTCTGACGTTAGGTCGGGGCAAAACTTGGTATATAGTGCTAATGGCTAAAGTGTAAAATATTTAAATGAGATCTTATTTAGTGCTGTTGATATTAAATTGAAACTAAATGGATATTTAGAAAGAGCAGGTAGTCTTTTACTAACCTTGTACATTTTGTGCTTTGGGACAAGGTTGACATAAGTTGTAAATTTCAAGCTTCATTTTGTATATATAGTGTATAATTATTATCTTCTATAATGATATTAATACTAAATTTCAATTAAATAAATATCTAAAAGGAGTAGGTAGTCTTTTACCGAAATTGTAAATTTCATGACCCCAGGGGTAAGGGCTTTGGTTCCAGGGAAGGGCCAAAATTATTGTAGTGATTATTGTCTTTATCATTTGAAAGACTTCTTTAAATTTGCTGATACGGTATAAAAAGTAAATGCATATTTAAGAAAAAGCGGGAAAGGATTATCAAAATTGAAAATTTCGCAACTTCAGGGTTTTGACTATAGGCACTTTCGGGGGCATTTAAATAATAAGAACACATATTGTTTTGTACTGTTGCTAAATATTAGAATTTGGCTTAGATATACAGAACAGGAATTTTTTCTACATTCCACAGTCCTTGGGACTAGTAATACTTTTAACTAATACTCAGGTGACTGATAAGGTCTGTGGGGCGAGTGATACTTTTAACTAATAGCACTCAGGTGACTGATAAGGTCTGTGGACTAGTGATACTTTTGACTAATACTCAGGTGACTGATAAGGTCTGTGGACTAGTGATACTTTTGACTAATACTCAGGTGACTGATAAGGTCTGTGGACTAGTGATACTTTTGACTAATACTCAGGTGACTGATAAGGTCTGTGGACTAGTGATACTTTTGACTAATACTCAGGTGACTGATAAGGTCTGTGGGAGTAGTGATACTTATAACTAATACTCTGGTGACTGATAAGACCTGTGGACTAGTGATACTTTTGACTAATACTCAGATGACTGATATGGCCTGTAAGTCTCCTCTTTTTAGCTCACCTGAACCGAAGGTTCAAGTGAGCAATTCTGATCACATTTTGTCCGGCGTCCGTCTGTCTGTCCGTCTGTCCGTAAACTTTTCACATTTTCGACTTCTTCTCCAGAACCACTGGGCCAATTTCAACCTAACTTGGCCAAAAGCATCCTTGGGTGAAGGGCTTTCAAGTTTTTTTAAATGAAGGGCCATGTTCCTTTCAAAGGGGAGATAATCACAAAATTGCAAAAAAAGGTGGGGTCATTTAAAAATCTTCTTCTCAAGAACCACTGGGTCAGAAGAGCTGAAATTTACCTGAAAGCTTCCTGACATATTGCAGATTCAAGTTTGTTCAAATCATGGCCCCCGGTGATAGGATGGGGCCACAAGGGGGGATCAAAGTTTTACATACAAATATATAGGGAAAAACTTTAAAAATCTTCTTCTCAAGAACCACTAAGCCAGAAAGGCTGAGATTTACATGAAAGCTTCCTGACATAGTGCAGATTCAAGTTTGTTCAAATCATGGCTCCCGGGGATAAGATGGGGCCCCAAGGGGTGGATCAAAGTTTTACACACAAATATATAGGGAAAAACTTTAAAAATCTTCTTCTCAAGAACCACTGAGCCAGAAAAGCTGAGATTTACATGAAAGCTTCCCGACATAATGCAGATTCAAGTTTGTTCAAATCATGGGCCCCGGGGGTTGGATGGGGCCACATTAGGGGATCAAAGTTTTACATACAAATATATAGGAAAAATCTTTAAAAATCTTCTTCTCAAGAACCATTGAGCCAGAAAAGCTGAGATTTATATGAAAGCTTCCTGATATAGTACAGATTTTAAATTGTTAATATCATGCCCCCCGGGGGTCGGATGGGGCCACAATAGGGGATCAAAGTTTTACATACAAATATATAGGAAAAATCTTTAAAAATCTTCTTCTCAAGAACCACTGAGGCAGAAAAGCTGAGATTTATATGAAAGCTTCCTGATATAGTACAGATTCTAAATTGTTAAAATCATGGCCCCCGGGGGTCGGATGGGGCCACAATAGGGGGTCAAATTTTTACATACAAATATATAGGAAAAATCTTTAAAAATCTTCCTCCCAAGAACCAATGAGCCAGAAAAGCTGAGATTTATATGAAAGCTTCCTGATATAGTACAGATTCTAAATTGTTAAAATCATGGTCCCCGGGGGTCGGATGGGGCCACAATAGGGGATCAAAGTTTTACATACAAATATATAGGAAAAATCTTTAAAAATCTTCTTCCCAAGAACCAATGAGCCAGAAAAGCTGAGATTTATATGAAAGCTTCCTGATATAGTAGAGATTCTAAATTGTTAAAATCATGGCCCCCGGGGGTCGGATGGGGCCACAATAGGGGATCAAAGTTTTACATACAAATATATAGTAAAAATCTTTAAAACTCTTCTTCCTAAGAACCACTGAGCCAGAAAAGCTGAGATTTATATGAAAGCTTCCTGATATAGTACAGATTCTAAATTGTTAAAATCATGGCCCCCGGGGATCGGATGGGGCCACAATAGGGGGTCAAAGTTTTTTTGTTTTTTTTTTCCGTTTTTTAGCTCATCTGAACCGAAGGTTCAAGTGAGGTATTCTGATCACATTTTGTCCGGCGTCCGTCTGTCTGTCCGTAATCTTTTCACATTTTCGACTTCTTTTCCAGAACCACTGGGCCAATTTCAACCTAACTTGGCCAAAAGCATCCTTGGGTGAAGGGCTTTCAAGTTTGTTGAAATGAAGGGCCATGTCCATTTCAAAAGGGAGATAATCACAAAAATGCAAAAATAGGGTGGGGTCATTTAAAAATCTTCTTCTCAAGAACCACTGGGCCAGAAGAGCTGAAATTTACCTGAAAGCTTCCTGACATATTGCAAATTCAAGTTTGTTCAAATCATGGCCCCCGGTGGTAGGATGGGGCCACAAGGGGGGATCAAAGTTTTACATACAAATATATAGGGAAAAACTTTAAAAATCTTCTTCTCAAGAACCACTAAGCCAGAAAAGCTGAGATTTACATGAAAGCTTCCTGACATAATGCAGATTCAAGTTTGTTCAAATCATGGGCCCCTGGGGTTGGATGGGGCCCCAAGGGGTGGATCAAAGTTTTACATACAAATATATAGGAAAAATCTTCTTCTCAAGAACCACTGAGTCAGAAAAGCTGATTTTTACATGACAACTTCCCGACATAGTGCAGATTCAAGTTTGTTCAAATCATGGCCCCCAGGGATAGGATGGGGCCCCAAGGGGGGATCAAAGTTTTGCACACAAATATATAGGGAAAAACTTTAAAAATCCTCTTCTCAAGAACCATTGAGCCAGAAAAGCTGAGATTTATATGAAAGCTTCCTGATATAGTGCAGATTCTACATTGTTAATATGATGCCCCCCCGGGGGTCGGATGGGGCCACAATAGGGGATCAAAGTTTTACATACAAATATATAGTAAAAATCTTTAAAACTCTTCTTCTCAAGAACCACTGAGCCAGAAAAGCTGAGATTTATATGAAAGCTTCCTGATATAGTACAGATTCTAAATTGTTAAAATCATGGCCCCCGGGGATCGGATGGGGCCACAATAGGGGGTCAAAGTTTTTTTGTTTTTTTTTTCCGTTTTTTAGCTCATCTGAACCGAAGGTTCAAGTGAGGTATTCTGATCACATTTTGTCCGGCGTCCGTCTGTCTGTCCGTAATCTTTTCACATTTTCGACTTCTTTTCCAGAACCACTGGGCCAATTTCAACCTAACTTGGCCAAAAGCATCCTTGGGTGAAGGGCTTTCAAGTTTGTTGAAATGAAGGGCCATGTCCATTTCAAAAGGGAGATAATCACAAAAATGCAAAAATAGGGTGGGGTCATTTAAAAATCTTCTTCTCAAGAACCACTGGGCCAGAAGAGCTGAAATTTACCTGAAAGCTTCCTGACATATTGCAAATTCAAGTTTGTTCAAATCATGGCCCCCGGTGGTAGGATGGGGCCACAAGGGGGGATCAAAGTTTTACATACAAATATATAGGGAAAAACTTTAAAAATCTTCTTCTCAAGAACCACTAAGCCAGAAAAGCTGAGATTTACATGAAAGCTTCCTGACATAATGCAGATTCAAGTTTGTTCAAATCATGGGCCCCTGGGGTTGGATGGGGCCCCAAGGGGTGGATCAAAGTTTTACATACAAATATATAGGAAAAATCTTCTTCTCAAGAACCACTGAGTCAGAAAAGCTGATTTTTACATGACAACTTCCCGACATAGTGCAGATTCAAGTTTGTTCAAATCATGGCCCCCAGGGATAGGATGGGGCCCCAAGGGGGGATCAAAGTTTTGCACACAAATATATAGGGAAAAACTTTAAAAATCCTCTTCTCAAGAACCATTGAGCCAGAAAAGCTGAGATTTATATGAAAGCTTCCTGATATAGTGCAGATTCTACATTGTTAATATGATGCCCCCCCGGGGGTCGGATGGGGCCACAATAGGGGATCAAAGTTTTACATACAAATATATAGTAAAAATCTTTAAAAATCTTCTTCTCAAGAACCACTGAGCCAGAAAAGCTGAGATTTATATGAAAGCTTCCTGATATAGTACATATTCTAAATTGTTAAAATCATGGCCCCCGGGGGTCGGATGGGGCCACAATAGGGGATCAAAGTTTTACATACAAATATATAGGAAAAATCTTTAAAAATCTTCTTCCCAGAACCACTAAGCGAGAAAAGCTGAGATTTATATGAAAGCTTTCTGATATAGTGCAGATTCAGGTTTGTTAAAATCATGGCCCCCTGGGGTAGGATGGGGCCATAATAGGGACTACGGTTTTACATGCAAATAGATATGGAAAATCTTCTGATATGGACCAAGGTGACTCGGGTGAGCGATGTGGCCCATGGGCCTCTTGGTTTTTTTTTTGATATAGTGCAGATTCAAGTTTGTTAAAATCATGGACCCCGGGGATTGGATGGGGCCTCAAGGGGGGCATCAAAGTTTTACATACAAATTTATAGGAAAAATCTTTTAAAATCTTCTTCTCAAGAACCACTGAGCCAGAAAAGCTGAGATTTATATGAAAGCTTCCTGATATAGTGCAGATTCTAAATTGTTCAAATCATGGGCGCCTGGGGTTGGATGGGGCCACAATAGGGGATCAAAGTTTTACATACAAATATATAGGAAAAATCTTTAAAAATCTTCTTCCCAAGAACCACTGAGCCAGAAAAGCTGAGATTTATATGAAAGCTTCCTGATATAGTACAGATTCTACATTGTTAATATCATGGCCCCCGGGGGTCGGATGGGGCCACAATAGGGGATCAAAGTTTTACATACAAATATATAGGAAAAATCTTCTTCCCAGAACCACTAAGCGAGAAAAGCTGAGATTTATATGAAAGCTTTCTGATATAGTGCAGATTCAGGTTTGTTAAAATCATGGCCCCCTGGGGTAGGATGGGGCCATAATAGGGACTACGGTTTTACATGCAAATAGATATGGAAAATCTTCTGATATGGACCAAGGTGACTCGGGTGAGCGATGTGGCCCATGGGCCTCTTGGTTTTTTGTTGTTGATATAATGCAGATTCAAGTTTGTTAAAATCATGGACCCCGGGGATTGGATGGGGCCTCAAGGGGGGCATCAAAGTTTTACATACAAATTTATAGGAAAAATCTTTTAAAATCTTCTTCTCAAGAACCACTGAGCCAGAAAAGCTGAGATTTATATGAAAGCTTCCTGATAGAGTGCAGATTCTAAATTGTTAAGATCATGGCCCCCGGGGGTCGAATGGGGCCACAATAGGGGATCAAAGTTTTACATACAAATATATCGGAAAAATCTTTAAAAATCTTCTTCTAAAGAAGCACTGAGCCAGAAAAGCTGAGATTTATATGAAAGCTTCCTGATATAGTGCAGATTCTAAATTGTTAAAATCATGGACCCCGGGGGTCGGATGGGGCCACAATAGGGGATCAAAGTTTTACATACAAATATATAGGTGAGCGATGTGGCCCATGGGCCTCTTGTTATTTTGAGCTTACAGATAAAATTTGGTACAGAACTTTTCAGATCTGATCCTGTAGAACTTTGATATTTTACAGGGATGGACGGAGGGAACCAGTAACAGTGTCTTTGTAATGAAATAACGGATAATACAAACCAGTATACGATCAAAACGGAAGTTTCAGAAGATGAAAATATTTTCTCGGAAGGTTTTTAATATTTACAAGCACAGCTGAGCAATTTGATTTATGCATTACATATTTTATGGACACTGGGTGGTCTTTGCCTGTAACCAATCATATAGGTTGTGGTGGGATATTTGGAAGATTCAACTCACATCACATATTTGGAAGAAACAGCAGGCCTTCCTGCAGCTTTTATAGTCATCTGTAAAAACTCTGTTCAAGTCGAATTTGTTACTTGCATACGGAACTGATTTTTCTCTGACAGGCGCGTAGAATGTTTTTTAATGAATTGGTTGACTGCCCCCTCCCCCCTCATCCCCCCCCCCCCCCTCCTCCCCATCTGTTAATAGTAGTATTGAATAGTAAACATATAAGATTGAATTAATGCAGTGTGTCCATATGGAAGTGAATGCTCAACACGTTTACTTGTCAAGATGACAATTGTGACGTCAACTACCCCGACGACTGCCCCCTCCTCCCCCGCCCTTTGATAAACGATATCGCGTGACTGTCTGAGATTTGCTCATGATTTTGATATGTTTCTCTGCTGGTGTACTTATAACACTACATTAAACTATACACAGTTCAGAGACTACTTCGGCGCGGGTTCGAATCCCGCTCGCGCCGGTAAGTGAGAAAGTTTCCCAGTTTACCTTCGGAAGGTCGGTGGTCTCTTCCCAGGTGCATTGTATCTGGGTTCTCTCTTCTACCAATAAAAACTGGGTGCCACCATGTAACTGAAAAATTGTTGAGTGTGGCGAAAAACAGCAAAAATAAATATTAAAAATCAGAGACTACTCTTTGAATAGTACTACATAAACCAGTATTATGTACAGTAGGCTCAAGGAAAGGGGAAAATTGGGGAACCAGGATAGGAATGGTTGGAAATCAACTACTATCCAGATACACAGACTAGACCGGGACTGATAATTCATGCTACTTTTCTACGTCCAAGGGCCATAACTGAGTGAAAAATCAACGGACCGAGATGAAATTTGAACTTGATTTGTAACTTATTATGGCAAAGCAATGTACCAAATCTCAAATAAATATCTGCAAACATAACAACACAAAATTGCGGAAAACGGACAATTCATGTAATTTTTCTAAGTCTAATGGCCATTATTTAATTTAAAAAATCAACAGACCGAGACGAAATTCAAACTGGATCTGTATCTTGTGATGGTAAAGCAATTGTACCAAATATCAAATGAATATCTGCAAGTACAACAACCAAAAAATCAATATGCAAAACAGTTATTGATATATAAAGTATTATTGATTGATTGTATATTGATTAAAATCCCTCTTAAGAATCTTTCACTTATATGGAGACGTCATAAATTGCCGGTGAAGGGCTGAAAATGTTTGGCCTATGAGCAGGGAGGGATCTTTATCGTGTCACGCCTGCTGTGACACAGGGCCTCGGTTTTTTGTGGTCTCATCCGAAAGATCGCCCAATTTAGTAGCCTCTAACGACAAGTAAGTTGGGTACTGAGGACCTATTCTAACTCGGATCCACACGGGACTATATGAAGTATTAAAATGTCTGATAGCTCTGAAGTTAACTTAAAATGATCATTGTATTTAAGTATTTATTTCATGTCTTGTTTTGTGAATTTTGTAACCTGCATGGGTTTTTTTACTCTGTGACGTGTCTATAATAGTCATATACATGTAGTGTTAATATATGTATAACATGAAAGGCGAAGATAACGAACAGCGATCAATCTCATAACCCCTATAAGCAATACAAAATAGAGAGTTGGGCAAACTCCTCTGGATATATATCAGAGGTGGGATCAGGTACCTAGGAGGAGTAAACATCCCGTGTCGACCGGTCACACCCGCCGTGAGCCCCATGTCCTGATCAGGTAAACGGAGTTATCCTTAGTCAAAATCAGTGTGCCAAGAACGGCCGAACAATCGGTATGAAACATTACGTCATATAAAGTCTTTAACGAGTATGGGCATTTGTGTTTTGAGGACATATTTGGTTTTATACTCCTGCTAAATATCAGAATTTAGCTTAGATGTGCAGAACAAAAAACTTGTTCTAGATTGCATAGTCCTTGAGCTAGTGATACTTTTAAACTAGTACTCAGGTGACCGATAAGGCCTGTGGGTTAGTGACACTTTTAAACTAGTACTCAGGTGACCGATAAGGCCTGTGGACCTCTTGTTATATTTATAATTATGTATGTTCCCTAAAATTCATATGCGTTTTGAAAATCGGCAAGACTACCCATCTTTTCAATTCAAAACAGAATTACAATGAAAAATTATCAAAAACCTTATTCTTAAATATTGGAAATAAATTTAGGGGTTCAATCTGGTGTAAAGAAATTGGTTTACCTGCAGTTTAAGGTCATACGCGTTGTCTCTGCCATGTTTTCAATCTCCGATTGATCCAAATGATTTTCTACTCTTCTTTGCTACAATAACTTAATAACATCCATATATATATACAACCTTCTGTAATGCATAATTGTTGCATTACATTTTTACTTACCACAACAAGGAACTATATCAAAATACTCGGTATGCCATCTCTAAAATAGACCTGATAATATACCCAAAGTTTTTTTTGTTTTTTTTTTCTAGAAACAAGATAGGATGCAAGTGAATTGTACCCGAAATGTCACGAAAAAATATAAATTAATTTGGAATGCTGCTTATTATTCTGACAGACCGTGATTGTAAATTACTAGTACATAAACAGAGGTGTTTGTTCAGCATACATAAACAGAGGTGTTTGTTTAGCATACATAAACAGAGGTGTTTGTTCAGCATACATAAACAGAGGTGTTTGTTCAACAGATGATGTATAACAAGCACATAATTTTTTATTTTTTTGGTGAGTAAATGTTGTTTATTGGCATTTATCGGGTTCGGATTTTACAAACCCCTACATTTTAACCTAACCAGTGGATAAGGGGTACTTTATAGGTAAAACAATATGTATACAACAAGCACTCACAAATAAAGAAAGCAGAAAAGAGGACAGAACAGTATGAAAAAAGTGTTACAATACTCTGGCTACATAATCCTTATACAAAAAGTAGGCCAAGGTTTAAAGGTATAGGACAGTCATATAATGACAGTCTTTACATGTAATTTACTAAATTGTGTACTTAACAATATCAATACATATATATATATATATATATAGCAATATAAATTCATAAAATCTTATTATATTCTAAATTGCTCGAATAACTTCCATTTTTTCAAAAACATTTCAAGATAGTTGTTTCTTATTGCTAATTTCAATTCTATATTGTATACATTTGACAAAGTCAGCTTAATGCTATTCAACACAAGTGTTTTGTTCTGACATCTACAACAATATATATAATATTTAAGGTGGTAATTAATAATGTTACTAATTTTATTCTCAGCACCATTCTTGAACCATCTTGACAAATTCCTACCTTGGTTAATTGTTATGATGTCGTGGTAAAACATTTTTACCCAAGTAATTATTGAATTACCAAAATTGAATTACCAAAATTTCAACACTTGTATCATAAAGTTCCATGACACTGTATCAAAGGCTTTTTCAAAGTCTATAAGTAAAATTAATCCAGGTATATTTTTGACTTGTGTATAATTCATAATATCATAAATTAATCTAATATTTTCTGCAATATTTCGACCTGGTATAAATCCTGTTTGGTCTTCATGTTTAAGTACTGGTAAGACAGATTTTATTCTGTGTGCAATGCACCCTGAGGCAATTTTGTAAACAGTAAATGTATTTAGTAATTTAATCGGTCGCCATTTTTTATTCTTAGTAATCACTCATATTTTAATGCTTTAATTCCGCGACAAACACTTGCATTTTTCTCTGTAATCTGATTAAAATTACTATTTTCTAAGCTATCATTTGAAGGTGCAATACATGGGGGGGGGGGGGGGGGGGGGGGGGGGGGGGGGGGGGGGGGGGGGGGGTCCCGAAGATCTCCGAAAACAATCGGGAAATATTTCATGTCTTTTCCCGGTGTTAAAAAATAAACATTTTATTCATTTTAATCAGTATGAAAATTCGCAACTTAATGACACAACAGACTTGTTTATAGCCTTAGAACGCAGCATTAGGAGCAGGGTTGACGTGGAAACGGATATTTACATGTATATCTTATCAAAGTTTTATTTGAAAAATTCTAATGATGCGCTAAAAACTACCCTGTGCTGAATTCCTGAAAAACTGTTTTCATTGATGATTCACATAGATCTTACCATTATACAGTATATATGTAGTGTGTGTGTTTTATATAGTTACATATACTGTACCACTACCTAAAGGCTAAAGGAAGTAATATTAGAATTGTTAAATAACAGACTTGCAGTACACCGTCGGCCGTCTACCCGATTAAAACTATATTTACACTTTCTAAAAATAAACCACAGGTATACGCCCATTCTTATAGGGTGTCAAACACCGCAGTAAACAGAGCGTTAGAAAATCTAACACAATACGTATCAATCAAATATTTCCGGAAAAAAAGCATGGCAAACTCCCAGATAATTTACATTGTCTATGGCATTCTTCAAACTTTTCGGTGTCTTAAGAGTCTTCAGGGGTCGTTAAAAATGACTTAGAAAATCCGATGGGATCAAAATAGCCTGGGCTGACAATGATGATGGTAAAACTGGCGATTGTTGTCGTCTCCTCATTCCCGTAACTGGGAAACCCCTTAAACTAAACATGTACATGAAGACATCACTTTTAGGAAAACTTATCAAACATTTGTTGGTAAAAACGGCAATATGAATCAATATCTTCTTTTGCGTTCATTAAACTATTCTAGTAAAGACATACCACTTTAAAATGTCGCACTTGAAAAACCCGAATTCAATCCCGCTCCGCAAAACTTGTACCGATCTAATTGAGGTAAAACAGCACGATATTCGTCTATACCCCAATACAACCTCTCGTAACTTTCCTGTCCTTTTATCTGACGGCAACGCATCAATACATTGAAACGCAAAATTCCACTGCCAAGCAAATGCACTCGTTACACCAGTGTAAACAAGTAAAATAAGCAACCCTCCGATGTCACTTGATTTTCTGCTGCAGGATACCCCCCCCCCCCCCCCCAACATTTAAACTGTCATGAAAATTAATTATCATATACCTTTTGTTACCCAGGCCTTGCCGAAAGACAGCATTGTATTTTATTGTTTATTACTAAAAACCATATATACATATATATATAGTTCATAGGTTTTACGTTTTTACATAGAATGAATATAAGCAAAAGTTATACGGTAGATAGATAGATAGATAGATAGACAGACAGACAGACAGACAGACAGACAGATAGATAGATATATAGATGATAGATAGATAGATAGATAGATAGTTGATGTCTGTGAGATAGTAAATATAGTTTGTAACATAATAAATATAAAATATAATATAGTAAAAAATGAGGATAACCTCAACATTATGTATGCATTTTTTGTTCTTATATTAATTTGAACATTCATATAAATATTTTCCTAATTTACATAATTCTGTGACATTTTCTGTTGATAATAACTGAACTAGTTTGTAAATAGAGGGTTTTTTGTATTTCTTAATACATGTACATATACATTTTTCTGTAGATAATAACTGAACTAGTTTGTAAGTAAAGGGTTTTTTTGTATTTCTTAATACATGTATAGATTTTTCTGAAATTATCATAAAATGAACAGACTATCAAAGAGTGAAATTCATCTATTTATACTTTTGAACTCATTTTACAAATTCTCTCATTTTTTGGAACATTATACTATCTACCTTGTTCAACCTCTAGCCCATGTGATGACATACGGTATTTACTGATACATTGTACATAGGTATTTACTGATACATTGTACATGGGTATTTACTGATATATTGTACATAGGTATTTACTGATACATTGTACATAGGTATTTACTGATATATTGTACATGGGTATTTACTGATATATTGTACATAGGTATTTACTGATATATTGTACATAGGTATTTACTGATATATTGTACATAGGTATTTGGAATTGTTTTTGTTAATTACAACTGTAACTTAAATCCATCATTTACATATTTACAGTGTATATAAGTAACATTTTGAAGAATTTTCAAAAACATTCATTTCTTGTAAAAACACGTCATTCAGCCTTTGTTTTACTTGTAATAAAAAGTGCTTTTCGTTAATATTTTGGGAATCCCATATATTTCCAAATCCTAAGGAGAATATCAAACCTTATACATCTGACATCCAACAAGTGAAAGTTTTTGAATTGCACATTTCTAACATTTCATGGTATATATTATTCAAAATGCAGTTATCTGATTTTGTCAATTTCAACCAGTATTTAATCATTCTCTATTTCCTATACAAGATGGGATGAGTGCGCCCTAATTCCGAGTACACCATCTTAGAATGACGCATTACATGTACATAACAAAATATGACAAAAACAGTTACCTAAAAACATTACACCGGAAACTCTCGTATACAATGTACTTTACAGTTTGACTAATTATTGGAGTATTTTGAAAACTAATTTTGTACAACCAGAAATAAAGAATTTTTTTGTACTTTCGGAGGGTGTCGATTTTAGCATCTTTACATCTCTACTATAATGCGCTGTTGCCAGCTGCCTCACTCACAAGAAATCTTACAAGCAATCACAGGTTTATACATCTACCAAAAACCTTGGAGTTGAGGGAAGACTAATGGGGGTGGGGTGGGGTGGATTCGCTGTATTTGCTATTTTTGTGGTACGCTGGATAGTGTTTTTATTATTTGTACATATACGTGATATGATGGTTTGACTGTACACAACAATTCATTGTGTCTTCCTCACACCTTACGCTCTAATCACAGGCTAATCGAAATCACCTGCAATAACAGATAGCATACCTGTACAGTTTTAAAGTCGTGGGCGACAGGCTCATGCCTCACGGAAATACACACCTTAAAATCTCAACATACGTATACCTATTTTTCCTTTTAAAATTGCAATATAATAATTCAGGAGATATAAAACATTTGTCTATTGAACATTCATCAAAAGCAGAGAGAAATGTCATACAAATAGAAATTCAGAAATCGGACACATACTCTTTTTCAACTGACATAGTATCAATTTTAGGAAATTATAATGATTAACAGTTACAGGTTCTGACCTTTTTTTATTATTATTGTAATACAATCATAAAAGGACTGGGCAAAAGTTTAAAAAAAAAAAAAAAAAAGAAGAAGAAGAAGAGCGCCCTAGACCTGTTAGTGTCTGTATTTATTGACAAAATGATTATTTTTTCTCACTATCAACTATTTTCTTGAAATGAGAGAGGTATATTTGCCATAACAATGTCAAATACCGTGTGGAGGAAGTCTTTATGTTCCTCAGTTAATATGGTGTTGCCAAGTCTTTGATGAAGGTAGTTAAAACAGAACATTCATATATGAATTGAGAAAATGCCATTTATTTTGCAAATGACGAAGTTATATTTAAAAAAAAAAAAGAAGAAGCTAAATTGGTGAGGGTCAGAATGACTAGATAAAACCATATAAGAACATGTGTATCACATAACTTTGATTATGCTGACCCTTACAAATTTAAAATAGAGCTGTTTACAATCAAATAAAGTGGACATTTGTTTTCTAACGAGTTGATTAGGCACGTGATACTATCAAATTAATGTTGTCTTTGTTTTAATCAAAACAAAAAGATTTGCTGGTTTCACTAATTTCCCTCATACCAAGACGTCTCCAGCTTTCAAATGAAATACATGTACTGCAAAATTTAACTTTAAGAAAAAAAACAGTCATTGTCGCAGAGATCTTGGATATCTATCGAATTAACAAATACCGAGATCTTATATATGATCGAACCTACAGCCTTCCAATCACTCTACCACTAAGCCAACATGGCTGTAAAATTTCTGTATAACTAATGAAAAATTGAAAGCGAACAGCCTAAGAGGAGTACGCATCTCCTGTTGACCGATCACACCCGCCGTAAGCCCTATAGCTTAATTTAATTTAAACAATATTTTATTATGTATGAAACATAAATGGATTAGGCAGCAGGCTTGCAACCTATATAAGCCTTCTCCAATAAGGTACAAGGTGATTACATGTATGTATAATGATGAGTATATATACAATATGTATGATAAATATTGACAATATAAAAATCAATACATAATTCAAAAGGATGAAGATAGAATACATGTATCATGTATCACATAGCATGTCATGATAACATGGGAAAAGTGTATTGTAAATGTATAGTAAACAAACAAAAACACAAAAAATGCCAAAAATAAGGTAGATGGTTAATAGAAAATAAGAAGAACTTTGATAACAAGTAAACATAAAGAAAAAAAAGCTTAATCAGGTAAACGGAGTAATTAGTATGTAAAGAACGGCCTAACAATTGGTATGAAACACGGCAGACAACATTCTACCCATGATATAGATTGTATGTACATAATCTCCTGATTAAGACGAATGTGTTTTTAAGACCTCATCATCTACCTATGTAATTGCCTAAATTCAGAATTGTGTGATTTCTTTCCGATAAGGTAAATGTACGATTTTGAACCTAGATGGGATTATGCAACAATCCGAGGGAAAGTTTTACATGTTTAGCGACCCGAAGTCGATGTATTATGATACTACTTGTTTCGCTCAATGAACACCTAAATGTTGTATCCCTGTTTCTGCTGTACCTAATACCCAATCATAAAACAGCAAAAGGACACCTTCTGATGACAGGCAGCGGCGACTCTCCGTTTAACACTTCAGTCGAGCTTGAATAATTTTAAACACATCATTTACATTTTATGCTTCATTTATAATACTTCTGAATTCACTGCACATTATCGCGTTTGCGTGACGCTATTTCCGGTAAGAGGGATGTGGCTGTTTGGTAGAATTACCATGGTTTTCCCGTCCGTATTGAGGAAGATTTGGTCATCAGTATTTACCCTTATTGCAAATTAATTTATTTTTGAAGAACCCTGGAAATATATAAAAGAAAAAGACATTTTGACACATTATAGTTTTAAGGCAAACCGATCTCAACAACACAAAATAACAATGAAATTTTTGGTAAGTTAAAAGTGCATGATTCGTTGTTTTAAATCTAAAGTGTTACAAAACGATATAATGTATTCAACAATAGATTGTGATTTTTTTTCCAGATTCTTTTGCTGATTTTCCTGAGCATTGAAACTGAGAATTTTGCTTTAGCTACGAGATGCCGAAACCCAGAAATTCTCGATTTACGCAGAATGTTATTGGATACTAGAAAAAAGCTTACTCTTCGAAATGTTCCCGTCAGGTTAGAAAAAAATCGTGCTAGTTCAGGCTCCCGACATTTCCTGCCACATAACTGATAGTTACATTATTTCAACTACTCTAAAATAAACTGTTTACGTACCAAATTTTAAAATAATTTTTGGGGTACACAATGAAACAATATCAGCAACACCGTCCACCTTCACCTTATAGAATTGTGTAATAAATATAAATAATACCGAGCATTATATCTTTTACGTAGATGTATATTCAATTTAAGTGCGTGTCGCATTTATAATTTAAATGTTGGGGTATTTATAATTTAAAAATTTAGATAAAATTTTTAAATATAAGAAACATCTAAGTTTCTATTGCTGAAAAGACAAAAGAGTAGGTTTGCAATTGAAATAATATAAACATCACTTTATTAAATCGCATGCTGTTTTGCTATATCATCATGTAATTTTTTATTGTATTACGTGTTCCCTCGGTTTGATAAATGACCTATTTTATTCTTTATAAAGGAGTCGAGTTTTCTTACATGTGTATTGATTTGGGTAGGCAGTCATAAACAGCCTTTAATTAGATCGATGTACATATAATAGAAATACTTCAAAACAGTAAGAAGATTAAATACTCGTTTTTAGAAAAATTGATAATTATAAAATTGGATTTCAGTCCGGTGTTAATAGATTAATACCTATTGTAAACGGGAAACTATTCCACACAACTTTGTACTCATTTTTGTATGTTTTCTTTAGCTATGTAGAGAAAAGAACGCGTACGAGGAGATATGATGTATCCTGTCCTAGTAAACTCGACATCACGAAAGGTGGGAAATCAAGAACTTCTATTTGTCCCACCTATACTCAAGTAGACATTGACGTCAACAGAATTCCGAGAAAAATCGTTCAGCGCCGGTGTATGTGTGTCAACTGTCTACCCGTCTTTGACAGTTCCATGGGAAACCGGACGTTCTCCAGGTGTGTGCCCACCTTCCAGTACCAGATGGTTCTCCGGAGAGTCGGTTGTCAGGAGGGACTGTACCAGTATAAACCAGTCATGGAACCTTTCGTCGTCGGGTGTTCATGCAAACTTTTCTTTAAGAAGTAGACCTGCATGATGACGTAGAAATGCCAGTGGACATGTGATAAAAAAAAACAACTTAGTTCCCGTTTGCCAATTTTTTTCTTTATTTGTTTGTATTCATCTTTTTTTACTTATTATTAAATCGATATTATAAAGGACTTTAACATGGTAATATTTTTTCGGGTAATGTAGAGGTAGAGCTCTTGTTTCTCACTGCTACGACCCGAGTTCGATCCTCGTGATCGGCACCGGTAGTACATGTACATGTATGTAGTTGCCCGCTCGGACACGTGGGTTTCCTTCAGGTACTCCGATTTTCTCCCATTTAATGACTCCCTAGCGTAGACATCCGTGCATCAAAAGAACCCCATTGGAAATAAGCTTTCATAGATTATCCTAGCTATTTATGTATGTATATTAGTATGTGTATATATACCGAATAAACATTCTTATATTATTATTATCTAAAGCAATACAAACTGTAACTGGCGGTGTTTTTTCAACAATCCAATTATGCACCAAATAACACCTATCGGTATAACTAATGTAATCCCCAAGATCTGAAGAAAAAATCAGCAAAATAAATAAGGGAATATTGTTTGAAAGCACACCTACAATGAGCTTTTCGTATAAACCGCCATTGCGTCGTATACACGGACGTAGGAAACGATGATTGTCGAACATAATCGGGTTGCTGAGACCGAGGTCATACAAAAGGATGAAAACTGACACGTTTTGTTTGTTTTAAAATAATGTATCGTTTCATGAATGACAAGTACTATACCTGTAAGAAATAATAATTACGCAAATGAAATTTTAATAGTGAATTTTCTATTAAATAGGCGTGTGAAATTGTTTACGAATCTGAAATGTGCTCAGTGCCTCTCTTTCGCTTTTTTCCGAAATGGTCACCTCCAGGGTCAATGCACATCAGAGATTACGAGCAGAAAATTACTGACAGGATGATTATCATTCATGATTCGAGATTGATTTTCTGCTGATTTTAAGGTTTTATTACTTCAGATTCACTCGGATTCTATATATATACAGTATAGCGGATTTTTTCCGCGGGGTTATAATTTTGGCTTATTTTAGCGGTTAGATAGCTTTCCGCCAAAATTTCAATCGCCAAATATTCACCCAATTGTGACTTCAGTATTTGAAAGAGAGAAAACTCTTCCCTGTCCGCCAAAATTGATTCCGCTAAAATTATTAGCATACCTTTCAGCAAGCAAATCGCCAAATTTTAGAACCGCGGAATAAACCCGTTATACGGTATTCAATCACAAATATGTTGAAAATTTGTTCTTTTATTTTTCAATTTATTTTCCCTTAGTTACATCTTGTATTGCTTTAATTACAAAGGACAAGACAGTACTAATTGTCGTAAATTTGGAAATTGTTTCTAATGATAAAAATTTTTATAAAAAAATAGTGGACGTATTAAATATGGACGATTGTATTCCTGGAAAAATAAAACTTACACATACTAAATGCTGATGAGCAATAAATGATTCGCAAAATTTAAACACATATAGATCAATTTTATAACATTTTAACCCAATATTGCAAAAAAAATATTTTTAGATTGTCCACTGAAACCTTCAAAGGTGGAAAAAAAACACCCTACAGGGTGGTCAATACAATAAGTACGGTTTGGGAATACTTAATCAACTTTTCAACCCGTGTTTTACGGAGTATATCAGAATACTTTATTACCTAACTGAACACGTGCTGATGAAATAAAATGAAAAAAGTAATGATTTACTTTGTAAAGTGTATTCCCAAAATTGCGACTAATCTTTGATTTTCCAAAATTTAATTTTTGATTTATTGTAAAACATTATTAGAATTAATCTTAAGTACGGATTTACATAGCTTTCTGTTTTTGATTTTCTTAGTCTCAAGATTGCGACTTCAGTTTGTTTGACTTTGAAAAGGAAAAATACAGAAAAAATGTAATGACCTTGAAAACTGGTACATCATTTTTATCTTTGACTTCTCTCTCACAAATGATTTGGGTTGTTGGATTTTAGTGCGAGATTCATTAGTTTCTCAATTGATTGTGCTGATCTTGTAATTTTTGCTCTTACAGTATTTTCGTTGTCGGCACTGTTCATCATTCCGAATCAACAATGATACGAATTACCAATTAGTTGGGTTTTTTTTTTTACTCGAAATTATTATCTTCCCATAATTTTAACTTAATAACGCTAACATTCTCTAGATTTTACGCAGATTTTATATTGACTATTTATTAGCTATATAATAATTTATATTATTGAAGTTATAAACATTTCATGACATGTGCAAATGTTATATAATATGGATCTTATCATTTGATAGCAAGTGATTCAGGAAATGCTGAAAAGAGAGAAATCCAGTTATCCAAGTGACAAGTTCTATATAAGAACTAAAAATGAAAATGAATCAGGTAAAATAATTGTGACAGCTGTGACCTGTCATTATATATTGCATAGCAATATTTTTACAAGCTGCAGTACGGAGAATATTTCAATGGTTGTTTCCCATTGTATTCAATCGCCGCTATGATTTGCAACGTATTCAGTTCGTGTACGGCACATGTGTTTCTTTGAATAACACGTGGTCGGGATCGATATCCGACATGTTTTGTTTACATTGATATGTAGTTACGCTGATTTACCGATTTATGCAGTTGTTCGCCATTAAATTGAACACCACTTACCTCCGTATACTTATTGGCGTCGTCTAATAAGTTGTTATACCCGTTAGAGGCGATGATGCCCACTTTATTCCCCTTTAAATTCATTGTTCCCGTTTTTCCTACACTTTATGATTGGGGATGCACCATTTCCGGTTTGGGTAAGCTACCAATATGACGTCAGATTGATTACGACGTCATTGGTGCCCTACAAGATCCGCCCCAAAGGCTATATAAACAGCGACAATCTGTCATTCGGGGTCCGTTGAGCTTGATGCACGGACGCATTATTTTGAGGAATCCAGTGCCACAGTAAGTGGGGATTGCAACTGATTGAAATTGTCAGAATTCCATATTTATATTTTATATACGTAATTAATTTGGGTGCCAGTCATTGCCAGTATGATTTAAACCCCCCCCTTTATTCTATATATAATAATACATAGGCTAGTTCTTGCCAATTCAAGTAACAACACAAGACGACAAGGATTTGTGTGAGTTTATTAATAGTTATAATATCTGCTTTGTTATAATAAATTGTTGTTGAACTTTTACTCATAGTTACGTTTTCTCTCTCTCACGACGACACGGAAGCTCGTTATTGATTATAAATTCACTGCCTTACAAATAAATATTTAAATTCATAACCTCCCGCCCGGGTACGTTACAATAATATTTAGTTAAGTTTTTAAAATCTTATTCCCTCTGTACCGTAGATTATTTTATTTGTAAATGACTTGACACTGTATGTATATTTCACCCAGACAACAGTAAAAACATATGAGTGAATTTTCAGGAAATTTTAATGCAATTTATTATACATGTGTCTTTTATATCAAAACACATTTTACAAGTACGGGAATGAAAATCACTCCACTTTAAAGCATGAATTCATTAAAAGTGTAATATATTTTTTTATGTGTAATGAATAGGAAATGTCATTCTAAATTGTTATCAGTCTTCGGTATCACATTTATGAATATAGTGTAGGTCATAATGTTTTACAAACTTTCAGAGTCAATCATTGAGGAACCTGATGAGAGCTTCTTGTTGGATGAAGATTTCACCACTAGACATAAACCAGGTTCCTGTATGTGCACCAGACAAAGTGGCAGCAACAACTTTTGAGAAGATATGGAAATGAAATTTGCCTCTTGGATGCCACATACAGAACTACACGATATTCCCTGCCCCTGTATATTTTGTGTGTTCCCACTAATGTAAATTATGTGACTGTTGCCACATTCATTGTTGAGTCAGAGGATACACCTTCCATCCAGGAAGCGCTCTCTGTGATAAAAGCATGGAACGTTGATTGGATACCATCATACTTTATGTGTGATTATGCTAACGAGGAAATAAATGCTGTAGAATCTGTTTCCAGATAAGCTAACATTTCAACCCATCAAATTAAAATCATACTCTGCAACTTGATGATTTAAATCTTAAGAGTAAGACAGTTGAAAATGCTTGTGCATAAATTTAATGATGTGTATATTTATTAAATTTGAATTATTCAAGCATGAAAAGTAAGGACATAGTGATAATAATGAAAAATTATAAGGATCAATGATTAGACAGCCTTGGCAAAGCAAGTAGAATTAGCATTTATAGCCTAATGTAAAACTTATACGGTGCCAATTTTGATGCACCAGATGTGCATTTCGACAAATCATGTCTCTTCAGTGATGCTCAACCGAAATGTTTGAAATCCGAAATAACAATGAAGTTTTAGAGCTATTATAGGGGAAAACAGTGTGCCAAAAAAAAACACTTGAAAAGAAAGTTATTACCTACATCAAATTGTTATGAAAGTTCTGAATTTCAATGTATATACCAAAAGTGGTTTTTGGATTATGATACACTATTGGGCTTTATTGATAACTATGAATTCTAAGACTATTTTGAATTAACTTTACAGGTATTTATGTGCACGTCATTTGACGCTGTCTCTCTTATCTGTCTGTCTGTGAGTTGTTAGCCACCTTAGTCTGCTGATGAATCTAGAGTAGAAGGTTTGACATGACTGAAAATCGGTCTACTTTGCATTTCTTGTCTGGGTTATACCTTTCGCATTGTAAAGCCTAGTGTAATCAAACTTGGTCAGTTGATGTACTAAATGGCTAAATGTGTGTCTCAGCAGAAAGAGCAAGAGTATGCAGACAAAATTAACTTTCATGTACATGTCATGTAGTTCCAGATGGTTTACTTTATTAAAGTTTTTGGATCTTGGTTATTACTAAGGAGACATTCATACCTTAATACTTATATGTTTCATAATTATTTGTGTACCCTTTTAGACTTTCATCGGGAACAGGCCTGGGAAAGATGGCTGAAAGCATCTCACTATGGCATAGGGGATGCTAAATCAAATATTTTGTACCTCTTTCGCTCGATAGCTCATTCGAAAACTGTTGAGGAATATGACATGACCATAGCCAGTTTAGAGTATAGTATTAGCTCACTTTGGCTTTTGTGATCAAAATATGTCCATTGTCTGTCGGTGGCGACGTAAACTTTTCACATTTGCATCTTTTTCTCCAGAAGCACTGGGCCAATTTCAACCAAACTTGGCACCAACCATCTTTTGTTGAAGGGCTTTCATTTAAGTTTGTTCAGATGAAGGGTCAAGCCCCTTCAAAAGGGAGATAATCACATCAATACAAAATAGGGTGGGGTCATTTAAAAACCTTCTCAAGAACCACTGGGCCAGAGGAGCTGAAATTTACATGAAATCTTCCTGACATAGTGCAAATTCAAGTTTGTTAAAATCATGACCCCTGGGGTTAGGATGTGGCAACAATAGGGGATCAAAGTTTTACATATGAACATAAGTGAAAATCTTTAAAAATCTTCTTCTCAAGAAAAAGTGAGATTTACTTGAGAGCTTCCTGACAGTGCAAATTCAAGTTTGTTAAAATCATGACCCCGGTGGTAGGAAGGGGTTACAATAGTTGATCAAAGTATTACATGCAAATATATATGGAAAATCTTTAGATATGGGCCAATATGACTCATGTGAGCAATTTGGCCCATGCGCCTCTTGTACAATTTTGCTCATAGAATTGAAATTATAATAAATTTATACTCATTATTATCTCTAAATAGATACTTCACTGTTTTGATGTACACATGTATATAATTATGAGATGTGAAATATCTTGTAGGAAAGCAATTTCTGAAGAGAAAACAGTAGATTAAGGAAATGGTTTAAAGAAAGGTGGCTGGACAAACACAAGGTAAATTGTCTTAAAAATTTGACATTGGTGTTTGTGAATTAAAAAGTCAAATTTTGATTTGATTGTGAACATAATCTTATTCAGAAGACTAAATTTAACTTTCTTTTCTGCATAATTTTGTCAATTCATATAACTTCAAATGGCATTGATAATTTATAATCAATATTTTATTTCTGTAGATATGGGTACAGGCTTTCCGCCAGATGCGATTCAGTGCGTCAGTGAATACAAATAATGGGGTGGAGAGACAAAATAAAAGTCTTAAGTATGAATACTTAGAGACAAAAAAAGCAAAGTCTTTGTCCCATCATCTCACGATTCTCTGGAATGAATTTCTTCCTGATCTGTACCAAAGGTAAATGTACACAATTTATATGTTCTTTAATAATGCATAATGTGGTGTGATGTAACGCAACAACATACAACATGATATAACTGGAATGAATATCAGATCAAAATTGTTACCGTATAAGTTTTACATTATATCACAAATTGTATGAACGCTTTTCCTCCTATATGGCTTATTAGATAGACTTGAAACTTTGTACAATGCCCTATTTTTAGGTATGCAAGACAAAATTTGTCTTCTGCTGACGAATCCAGAAATTATAATGAGAATATTCCTTAGAAACCGGCCAGCCAGTGGAGTGAAACACTGCTACGGAAGGTGAGAGGACTCCATCAATATCCCTGCAGAAGATATAGACGAGATAGGGGAAGGTCAATTTCTTGTACGAAGCCAAGCACCGGGAAGTTCGCAAGTTTATACTGTAAAATTTTCTCCTGGACAATTTTCTATTCCATCCTGCAGTTGTAAGGACTGGAGAAAATTTTAACTTCATTTGCAAGCACTTTTGTGCAATTTTCAGACTCACTTCCTGGAAGTGGGAGCAGTTGCCTTTACAATATAGGAATAATCCTTCCATTACTATAGATGATGATGTACTCCACCACTTTAGTTCTGCTCCAGCAGAAGAAGTTTGTACATAGGCCATCAAAAAGCATTAATTTTACGTTAAAACCAGAATTTTTAACTTTAGATAAGTGTTATTTTTGCAAAGTTCATACATTCAACAATGCAACAAAAATTGAAAAAGCGCTGGGAAAATTGTCATTTCATGATTTTTGCGCAAAATGAGCTGTAGTGTCTCTTTAAGTACACTTACATACAGTATGTTAATTAATTTTGTTTGTTTTTATTGAAGACTCAAAAGGAAGGTCATTATGGTTTATGAAAACATCCATTAAAGGTATGAATTTTGTTTCTGTAGATGTGATGCAGGATCAGTACAGGACATTACTGTTGTTTTTATGCTCCTGTCTGGAGGCATATTATTTAGTTACACATACAGTATGTATTGTGTGTGTGTGTATGTATGAAAGTATGTATGTACATAAGATATATTATTACTGAAATATGTCCTATGTGAAAAAAAATATTTCAGAAAAGAAAGAGTTCTTTTTTGTACTCTGATATCCGGGGAAGGTAGGTGTTATGGATTATTTCATGTTTTTGTTTTATTTGAATTAATGGTGGCCAATCATGGACGGTCAGGGAGGCTCGGAACAAGACATCAAAAGCCGAATAGGAAAAGCAAGAACAGCCTTCAGAATGATGATAACTATCTGGAGAGCAGGCAATATTACTTTGAACACCAAAATCAGGTTATTCAACTCCAATGTCAAGACGATCCTATTGTACGGCTGCGAGACTTGGAAAACCACCAAACACCTCATTAACAAGCTACAAGTCTTTATCAACAAATGCCTTAGACAAATACTGAAGATTAGATGGCCTGAAAAGATAACCAACGTGGATCTATGGGAGAAGACCAAACAGCAGCCCATAGAGTCGGAGCTTAAAAAACGGAAATGGAGCTGGATAGGCCACACTTTACGAAAGCCAGCTAACTCTATCATCAGACAAGGTTACAGTGGAACCCTCAGGGAAAAAGGAAAGTAGGAAGGCCAAGAAACACCTGGAGACGAAATGTACATGCAGAAATGGAGTCTGAGGGATATAGGTGGCAAGACCTGGCCAGACTGGCACAAAACAGAACCAGATAGAGGAGTGTTGTTGATGGCCTATGTACCACAGGCATAAGTAAGTAAGTAATGTTACAATAGCTGCAGTTTTTAAACGCCTGTCTTTAGACGGGACATATTATGGTACAGTGATGTCTGACGTACGTCCGTTTAGGGTTATCTGTTTCAATTTTCATTTCTCTGTCACATGTCAACCCGACATTTGCTATGTAACTTCTTTGTGGGCCACTCTACATCATGTTGCAATTTTGATCCATACTGACTTGTCTTGCAGGAGTTTTGCCCCTTTATTCGAGAAGTTAATGTTCTTATAATTTGTCCGGTGAACCTCTATCCCAATTTTCAAGTGAGGACCTTCTTGTCTTACAGAGTATTTGTGTGGGTATTGAAGATGTGCATGTGGCAAAGATTTTGACAATCTTGAATTTGTGAGAAAATTAGTTTCTTGAATTTAGTCTGTTTTGAGGAAATAATTCCCTTTAACTCCTCTCATAGTTCTGAAGCTAGGACCTTTGTAAATAACTTGCAGGTGTGCATAGTGCAAGCATTTCACAGCTTGATGATGGCTGATGCTACCTTGAATAAAGTTTTACAACCTATAGCTTCAGAAAAAACGCCCTATAAAACCTTGTGACGGGTGTATTATGTAAAACTTATACGGTACCAATATCTACTGTTTTCAGGACTCTTGCTGCAACCTTTGTTTCAGATAAAGAGATTGATATGCCATACACCAATCAGTGTTATCAGGCATTCAGAGTTTGTAATTTGGATGTTAAATTTAGTTTTGTTTGGTACATTGAGTATTATATCTAGTTATATTTCTGTTGGTTTGATTTTGTAGTATATGCAATGCAGATGTAGAATATATGATTCTCAATCTGAAATAACAGCTATTGTACATGGGGTGGTTTTATCAGATTGGGATACTTGTTTTAAAGCACAAAAAACCAACTGTAATGCAACTGTTTTATATGATATATGATCGGCTTTTGCTTTGAGATGTACGCTTTTGTGGTAGTACGGAAATGTTATGTATTTTCCACATATCAAAAAAGAAGAAAAATTCAAAGCAAGGATGAGAAAAGGTGGGTTAAGTTAAGAGTTCATAGATAAAATTAATAGATGGTGTTCAGTTTTAATACAACACTCCCACCCCATCCCCTCAGCAAATAAAGTTTTGAGTAGATACTCGAATGATTGGATCATTTTCATCTAGGGGTAAATTTTAAGTCTTTTGAAGAAGAGAAGGACCACGTCGACTCTGTTGAGCATTGTGATCCATGGATCTCTTTATTCATTTCTTATAAACATCAGTTGTTTTTTAACTTGAAATTGTGAACAGTATGTCGTTTACATTGTTACAGTGAAAGCCTGCAGACAATTCTTGATGTTGACGGGCAAAATGACAGTGATGATGCAACTTGTTCTTCTGGTAGGTTAGATTAGAAATACCAGCTAGTTAACTTGTCTCATAGTGTCATATTTAAAAAGAAATCCTGTTTAGTACATGGTAGTATTCTTCTAAAAGACTTCCCGGTATAATAAGTAATACTATTTTAATGTTGGACTTTTTTTCTCTTAAGAAATTACATAGGAACTGTTTGTGTGTGAGAGAAATAGTATTTAACGAATATGAAATCTTGAATTAACAACATCCTGGGGGCGCCAAAAAAATTCAAAACACTGTTTATTAGGGGTATAACAATAATATGACCTATGACGAGTGATATTGATGACCGGTCAACAGGGGATGCCTACTCCTCCTAGGCACCTGATCCCACCTCTGGTGTGTCCAGGGGTCCGTGTTTGCCCAACTATCTATTTTGTATTGCTTGTAGGAGTTATGAGATTGATCACTGTTCGTTATCTTCACCTTGCATTGATGTCATGCCTTTACATTTTCAGAAATTAATACAGATTTCATCTCATGAAATGTAAGTCTGTTTAAAATATTTTCACAAAGAAACTGCATAATGTTCATTATATTGGTAAAATATATTATGTACATAAATCTTTAAATATTACACTCTGATTTTATAACACACATAAACACATAACCCCTGTATATATGCAGGTAAACAGCATTGTGAAGGGTTCGAGAAGTTATGAACTGCAGCTTAACCGAATGGTAAGTTTTCAATTATTCTTGACGTAGCACCTGATGAGCCATCAAAACCATTGTCTGAACAATTAGGATGGTTAAATGTATTTTAATTAATTACATAGCATACGTGTATTTTATCGTACTAAACTTTTTATGGTATGAACCCCGGATATCTACGGGATCTTTTTGTTGTTCAAACTCGTGATTCATATTCCCTGCGTTCCAAATTAAATTATGATCTTTATTTACCAGAACATCAAACATCTTATTCGAAAACACTCTTCGCTACTCGGGCGTGCATGTATGGAATTATCTACCATTAAACATGAAATTACCACCGTCTATACCTGTGTTTAGAAGAAATGTTGAAAAATTCATAATTAGCTGTTGTTAATTTTAAATACACATTCTTGTATGCATATTGTATATGTATGTGAATACATATGCAAGGTGAAGATAACGAACAGTGATCAATCTCATAACTCCTATAAGCAATACAAAATAGATAGTTGGGCAAACACGGACCCCTGGACACACCAGAGGTGGGATCAGGTGCTTAGGAGAAGTATCCCCTGTTGACCGGTCACACATGCCGTGAGCCCTATATCCTGATTAGGTAAATGGAGTTATCCGCAGTCAAAATCAGTGTGCCAAGAACGGCTTAACAATCGGTATGAAACACGTCAGACAGTATTTGACCCAATGTGAGGTTGTATTGACGAACTACATCGTTATAACGACCATAGAACTTGCGAAATGATGTCTTCAATCGAGAGTGTTGAAACCCCTGTACCATGAACTTGTTTGTCATTAGCTTATCTCGATTTAAAAACTGACTATACGCAGAACAAGCTCTTGCATATCGAATCAGTTGAGATATATAAACACCATATGCCTATGTACATGTGTATCTTTTCGCCCCCTCCCTCTTCTTCCCTCGTGTGCTACATGCACCTCCTCTATACCATGAATATTGACCTCCATACTTGTTGTAAAATTTGAATTTTTGTACAAAATCTATCAACTTCCCACATTTATGTAGCAATATTCCATTATCACCTGCATATGGTGTTTATATATCTCAACTGATTCGATATGCAAGAGCTTGTTCTGCGTATAGTCAGTTTTTAAATCGAGGTAAGCTACTGACAAACAAGTTGATGGTACAGGGATTTCAACAGTCTCGATTGAAGTCAGCATTTCGCAAATTCTATGGTCGTTATAACGATCTAGTTCGTCAATACAACCTCGCATTGGGTCAAATGCTGTCTGACGTGTTTCATACCGATTGTTAAGCCGTTCTTGGCACACTGATTTTGACTGCGGATAACTCCGTTTACCTGATCAGGATATGGGGCTCACGGCGGGTGTGACCGGTCAACAGGGGATGCTTACTCCTCCTAGGCACCTGATCCCACCTCTGGTGTGTCCAGGGGTCCGTGTTTGCCCAACTATCTATTTTGTATTGCTTGTAGGAGTTATGAGATTGATCACTGTTCGTTATCTTCACCTTGCATGATAAAGATCACTAAAACTCCTTGTTCGATTCGATGATGCAAATCATAGCGGATTAATTTGTAAATCGTTTGTCCTCATTTTCAGTGATGAGGTTGAACATAAGCGGCATCATCAATTCATGAACAACCCTGAAAAGGTTTAGAGGGACAATTTTGTAAAATATTGTTTTGGAGCCAATTATATTGAACCCGAGGTAAGAAGTGCATCAGTGTTCTTAAAGAGGTTCGCACCTGACATTTGGAGTAATGCCATTTTTTGGGGGGGAAGTGAATTTTTGATTTCTACATTGAAGGAGAATTAGGAAATTAAAAAGAAAAACTGGGGTCGCAATGCTTGTTATTGAGCTAAAGTGTTCTACACATGACCTTTATGCACTTAAAATTTATTCAATTAAACTTGATTTTTCTGTTAGTGTCATCACAACATAAGCAACACAAATCAATCATTACATAAAATAGATACCTAGTCATGTCCTCTAACACTACAGATGAAAAAAGAAATTAATAGTAGTAAAGGAAATTATAGATAATGACCTTTTTACACTTGATATACGAAAAACTTTATGATATCAAAATTGAAAGTTTGAAAGGACATATTAAGAGTAATGTCAATTTCTAAAATTTACATAATTTTCAAGGTCTGGTCTTCCATTTTAAAATGCAACTAAAGAAGTGGGGGTTGGAGATCAAATTTTTGAACTATTGGTGAAAATACTGAATTTTTATACAAAATTTCGAGTAAATTAATTAAAACTTTTTTAAGAATCGGTGTTCTGTTTGGAAAAAAAATATATCAGCCAAGTTAATAAATTACAACATTTGAACTAGTTCCAAGTCTCAACTACCTGTATAATAAATTATAAAACTGAAATGCACATACAGGGGTATAAAAATAGATGATATAGGCTCCGATTAAAATTTGCCCATATGTCTGTGTGTTAGCTATTTTCCTCTTTGGTGTGATCAATTGAGGGATGAGATACTCAAGAAAAAAATCATAATAGACAGAAGAAAAATCTTTTACACATTATCTTGTGAAGAACTTTTTCAAGTGAGCATTGTGGGCCATGGACCTATTGTTTTATATCATTATCACCAACATTAAATTGATTTTGCTACTTTCATTTAAAGAAAAGTACTTTTCATTTCAGATCTATTTTCTCCCGTTACTCCACATTTGTTGACTGCGAAAATGAACAACTCGAGCAAATCTTTATTGCTTATCCTTTGTAAGTTTGCAAGTATTCCTTCTGATGTATTATGCATTAGAGGTCATGTTCTGTTCTTTATTCCTTCTGATATATTATGCATTAGAAGTCATGTTCTGTTCTTATAATAATTCATTTGATTTAAGAAAAAAATTATAGATGTCAAGTACATTTATTTGCATGTACTATCACAAAGGAACCCATACAAGTACATGTACAGATGACTCAACAATTCGAAGTTCCAGGGACTTTAGTAAAAATTGGAGAGATCAAAGGTGGAGTGAAATCCGTGAATTAAAGGTCCAACCAGTTGGGTCAAACCACTATGGTTAAGAGTTTATAGTAACCAAAATGTAAATTTACAATATCCTGAAATGAGAATATTTGGTGGCATGTCGTCCCATGGGGATCCGGTTAGAATAGGTTCTCAGTACCCCTTGCTTGTCATAAGAGGCGACCCAGTGGGCATAGGTTAATGATTTTAAAACATTTCTTGTTTCTTATTTACAGAATGGGACATCGGTACTTAAAATTCGTTGTTCTGAAAGAGGCCATGATACATTTAGTGTGCCTAAATACTGGACTCCCATATGAAGATGCAAATGAAAGATGTACTAAAACAGAAATGTCTCTAGCTGAATTTAGACGTGGCACTAACTGAAATTCAAGGAAGTTATGGGTATTTTTTTTTCTATTTTGAGGGGATGTAATTTTCCAGAGAATATCTTAAAAACAGTCAACAGATTTGAGTGAAACTTTGTATAAATAGTATGTATATAACTAAGTTGTGCACCTGTAATTTTTATTGAGATAATTTAACATTCAAGGAAGTTATGGATACCGTATTTTACAAGTGTTTTTTCAATTTATTTTTGTAGTCATTTTCTTCATGTCAAAAGGTTGTGTTTATTCTTTTAAGACACACACAGTTCAAATATTGTCACCAAATCATATCAGCTTTTTATAAATGTTCTTTTCACTGGTTGTGACACGAATGATGGTTATTTGCATTGATCTGTAAAGCAAAGTTAATATTCTATATATAGTGCAGCATATATTGTTAGTGTGGACATCTGCATGATTGTAAATTATGTGTGAAATCTTGAAATGGTGTCCATGTGAATATGATCTGTCTTAAATTGTTAATCTTAGAGGATTCTGCTGAAACCTCTTGTCACATTGCTATAAATAAATCTATTGACAGCAAACAATTATGGAATATTGGTTTCTCTTTTTGTTATTTGCAATTGAGATACAGAAGAGGGGTATTACTTTGAAGATAACTTTTATTTCTTTTGGTATATAATCACAATGTAAATATACTGGATGGATTGAGTAACAGTTTGGCCTATAACTGCAGTTGGGGAGGGGGCTGAAATAGGCTGTGTCTGCTGTCAAATCCCATTCATTTTGAATACAATATTGTTTTTTTTAAAAATAGTCAAAGTAGTACCAAGAGGAGACTTCAACAGCATAATATGATTGATTGTTAGTTTGTTTTACACTCGTATTGAGATGTCACCAGCTGTAACACTTATAACTAGTGCTGATGACAGAAGTGGTAAGGGTTCTTTACGGTACCAACACCTGCAGCAACATAGAACTTATGTTTTTAAGGTACATGTAACATCTCAAATACCCGTAATTCACAGTTATAAATTACTACTTATCACTACGTCTTGGTTTTTACACAGTCATGACCTCCCACTAACGAATTATTTTACATAGCTGCCTGACTGGGTTACGTTCTAAACGGACTGGGTTACGTTCTAAACGGACTGGGTTAGGTTAAAAACTGATTGTTTAATATATCTGCCTGACTGGGTTACGTTCTAAACTGGCTGGGTTAGGTTCCTGCCTGACTGGGTTACGTTCTAAACGGTCTGGGTTAGGTTAAAAACTGATTGTTTAATATACCTGCCTGACTGGGTTATGTTCTAAACTGACTGGGTTAGGTTCCTGCCTGACTGGGTTACGTTCTAAACGGACTGGGTTAGGTTAAAAACTGATTGTTTAATATATCTGCCTGACTGGGTTACGTTCTAAACTGGCTGGGTTAGGTTCCTGCCTGACTGGGTTACGTTCTAAACGGACTGGGTTAGGTTAAAAACTGATTGTTTAATATACCTGCCTGACTGGGTTATGTTCTAAACTGACTGGGTTAGGTTCCTGCCTGACTGGGTTACGTTCTAAACGGACTGGGTTAGGTTAAAAACTGTTTGTTTAATATATCTGCCTGACTGGGTTACGTTCTAAACGGACTGGGTTACGTTCCTGCCTGACTGGGTTATGTTCTAAACGGACTGGGTTAGGTTAAAAACTGTTTGTTTAATATATCTGCCTGACTGGGTTACGTTCTAAACGGACTGGGTTACGTTCCTGCCTGACTGGGTTACGTTCTAAACGGACTGGGTTACGTTCCTGCCTGACTGGGTTACGTTCTAAACGGACTGGGTTACGTTCCTGCCTGACTGGGTTACGTTCTAAACGGACTGGGTTAGGTTAAAAACTGATTGTTTAATATATCTGCCTGACTGGGTTACGTTCTAAACGGACTGGGTTACGTTCTAAACGGACTGGGATACGTTCCTGCCTGACTGGGTTACGTTCTAAACGGACTGGGTTAGGTTAAAAACTGATTGTTTAATATAGCTGCCTGACTGGGTTACGTTCTAAACTGGCTGGGTTAGGTTATTTTTTCCAATTATAAGGATAGTGTTAGATAAAAAGAAATAATTATTGTTGTTAAAATCTTTGAAGCAGTGTTTAATTGCAGTTATTATAATTTATGCTACTTTTCTTTTATATCCATCATTTTACTTTTTCAATACTGAAAATAATGGAAGCAGTTAATTTCAACTAATGGTGTATAATGGCAATACAAGCTGTACAAATACAAATACAATAGTTGGCAAAGGCCCATTGAACATCAATACATAATGTTTACATAATTTTCATGTAGTTGAAAGTAATTGACTTCTGTATTCAAAACAGTCTCTAATAAATTTCACTTGACGGTGTTGCATCGGGTTCGACCTTTCCTCTTAATTACATAATACAGAGTCATACCGGAATTAATTTTTCCGAACTGCCTGAGTGGGTTACGTTTTAGACTCTTCCGATACACTGGTGGTAAAGCAGATATGCAATATATATATATATATATATATATATATATATATATATATATATATATATATATAAAACATTACACAGTTTTACATTTAGAGATAGTTTATTCTAAATTTTGCATGTTGGTATATTACTTTGTTAGCAAAATATAGATTATTAATATTTGTTGTGTAGCGTGTAGTACATGACTGATATTTGACTTTGTATTTTATGTCTCTTGAGACGCGGGTTGCGTCGAAATTTTTTAAGTTCAAATAACAAAAAGTGCCCGCCCCCCCTCTCTCTCTCTCTCTTGTCGTAAATTCGTACAAATATGAAATGATAAAATTTAATGACTCGTTAAGATATTGACATCATGTTCGATAACGAAGAGTGACTTCATTGTGTTGTATTTAACTAATGTTGATACTGTCTGATTAAAAGCTTTAGTGTCCAAAATGTTTATCTGTCTTTAGAACTTAGTGACCACCATTATCAGGAACATTGTCCTCGTATCGTTTCCACAAAACGTTAAAAAATGTCATATTGTAATTTTTTAATAAAAACAGCTGTTGTTATTTTGTGTAAATTCAAAGTTACAATTGACACTGAACTAACAACGATCGACTTAATGATCTGATCCCAAGTATTATTCTCAAACTGGTGGTAGCGCGGACAGAATACGAGTACCATTAAAGTTTAGCGTCAGACGGAGAGAAAAGTAATGGAGTCCCTTAAATGTATGTCTAAAGCCGAGTACATGGCATCAATGGAGATTGGACATCGTCTTTGTATTGGTGCAGGCAGAGACAAGACTTGATAAGGTTATTAGTAGCTCTGTGTCCATACATTTGTCATCCCACCTGAGCTATTTAAAATTTGACCTAGAATCGCATCAAGGTCAAATTACGAATAAAACGAGGGATGTTTTGACCTTGACTAATATGGCGACTTGTCATTGTGACTCGAGCTTCGTGTAGGACACTACTTCGTCCCACGGGGTCTCACTTAATCACTGCTGTCCTCTACCCCAGTCAGCCATTGTGTTATCGTCATACAATACTGCCGGTGACGTATATTTATCTCCAAGGTCTCGGAAGAATGGGAATCCGGGTTAGAATAGGTCCTCAGTACCCCTTGCTTGTCGTAAGAGGTGACTAAATGGGGCGGTCCTTCGGATGAGACCGTTAAAACCGAGGCCCCGTGTCACAGCAGGTGTGGCACGATAAAGATCCCTCCCTGCTCAAAGGCCGTAAGCACCGAGCATATGCCTTAAATTTGAAGCACTTCACCGGTCTTGGTGACGTCTCCATATGGGTGAAATATTCTCGAACGGGACGTTAAACAATATTTAATCAATCAATCAATCGGAAGAATGCAATGTTAAACTCCTGTCCAAGCTATGGCTATCTATAATTGAGTATTGACCATGAATGTTGTTGCTATAATACTTCATTTATACATGTATGAATACGTCATCAGCTTTCGAAGAAATGGTCGAAAATTTATCTTAATTCAAGGTCACAGATCTAAAGAATCTTTAAGCATAACTTACAATCTTCGATGATCGGTGTTAAATTACTTCATGTAGGCGTAGGCACGATACGGAGTCTTCAGTACTATACTCGTAAACTACATGCAATGGTAAAAAATGTGTTTTCCCATTTTTATTGTTTACAGTGCTTAACTAACGTATTTCTAATCCTCAAATACCTTAGTTATGCAATTTTAACATTAAAAATGGATAAATAGAATTTGAAAATTTTCAGCTCCAGACGTTGAATCAGGTGCCTAGGAGGAGTAAGCACCCCTTGTCGAGCGGTCACACCCGCCGTGAGCCCTATATCCTGATCAGGTAAACGGAGTTATCCGTAGTCAAAATCAGTGTGCCAAGAACGGCCTAACAATCGGTATGAAACACGTCAGACAGTATTTGACCCAATGATAGGTTGTATTGACGAACTAGATCGTTATAACGAACATAGAATTTGCGAAATGCTGACTTCAAACGAGACTGTTGAAACTCCTGTACCATCATCTTATTTGTCAGTAGCCTGCTTCGATTTAAAAACTGACTATACGCAGAACAAGCTCATGCGTATCGAATCAGTTGAGAGATATAAACATCATATGCAGGTGATAATGGAATATTGCTACACACATATGGGAAGTTGACGATGGAGAAGCTGAAATCATTCCGTATGCCATACAGTGTTAATGTCTACTTTCAATAAAATAGAAGTGAGAGTCACGGGTCTGTCAGACGAGAACTTCAAAGTTGATTTCAAGTGTCAGGGCAGACAATGACATGATGAATAATACCATCAAACGTCAGCTTCCTGCACTAAAGAAACCCTATGCAACCTTTGCGCTTGCATAATGAGGTAAACATATTTGCGTAAAATCCAAAGTCGGAACGGGATTTCACTGCACTAAATCCCGTAATATGATTGCATCGCTATATCTGTTCCCTTTCAACTTAAATATAGAAAAGGGAAATAACTGGTGAACATGCGCAGTGGTTGGAATTGAATTTTCTGTCACGTAGATAGTTCGTGAAGAAATGGTGAAAATTCGGTAAATAGAAGCCGAAATATTAGTTTTTGAAGTAATGATGTGCTTAGGATTGCTTCTTGGGACTTAAAATGACATGCTAACTTTGAAAATCCATTAATAAAAAGCTGATTTATGTACAAGAAGTGTTTTGGTATGAATAAAATGAATACTCTACTTTCGTTTGATTGTTGACATGTCGGGAGTCTTTATTCAGAAATTAGGGTCATGTTTACTTAACCCAAGCGGTTGAGCAAAGGTCTTGTCGGACATTTTGTCAGCCATTTATAAATCACTCAGCTCGCGCTCGTATTGCTGCATGCTGTGTTCAGAATTGTGCTATGTGAATATTGTGTATTTCTTTCTTTAGCCTGCGCCTAGTTGTAATAAATATGGATGCACATTTGGTAAATTTGGTGCACATTTGCAGGGTTTGTGGATTAAAGTGTAATAAAAAATCATATCCGTTGAAACCATACGAGGTTGAAGTCTTGGAACTTTTCAGGATTGATATTTCAAATGAATTGAAGGTTGTTCATCTGCTTGAAACTGTCCTATTTGTGTAAAACCTCCAACAATTATCACTATCATCTTCTAGACAGGCACTGTGATATCACAGCCCAAGGTTTTCAATATTGGGTGGTGACTGAAATATGATCCTGTCCAAAGTGATGTTATTTTTATCAGGGATTCTCAAAACCAGTACATCATGAACTGGCAGGCATGACCTTGGGGTACATTCCTGATATGTCACACACCAATTATGTATATACATTTCATTTCTTGGTCATATGTAGCAGTATGAAATGCCCTGCTATGGACATCTGGAACATTAATTATGGACCAGCTCAATGAGTCTAAATTAAGTAAATAGAATTTTCCATCATCACATGTTTGTTGAAATGGGGATGCAAGTCCTGCTGCTTCACGAAAGGGCAGTGTAATTCCCCCATGTAATATTGCTGACTGATCGTGTAATTTTGTAAGAGAATGACCGATTCTGCCGAGTGGAACATCCCCAGTTTGTTTGATTTTAGTTACATTCCTCTCATCTTTACTGTCTTGTGCAAGGATAACCTCAAACTTTGCACCTTTCCGTTTGAGAAGATATAAGTCATGCAAAACTCTCATAGATGATGTATCCATTCCTCCCCATACATGTATTGTATCATTGGATCCAACGATTACAGACGAAGAGGCTAATGATGGAAATGATGCACCAAATGTGTCGCACCTTTTAATATCACTAATAACAACATCATTTTCAGAGATAACATATGAAATAATAAATGGGCTTGATCCCAGACACCATGTGGACTCCTCTGTATGCCTTGATCCCCCAAAATATAAATATGACTTGATCAACTCATCATCTAATTGCTCTTCACAAATCAAAATGGCACAGTGTCCTTCAGGTGGAAAATAATCCCCACATATTATGTCAATCTCTGACAATAATCCCCACATATTATGTCAATCTCTGACAATAATCCCCACATATTATGTCAATATCTGACAATAATCCCCACATATTATGTCAATCTCTGACCGTTTTCTTGTTGCTTTAACTTTCTTTTCATTTATAGATTTAAAAGGTAAAATCTTAAAATCCTCCATTTCAGAAATCATGAAATGTATTCCAGTGCAGAGCTTTGCAATGCAAGGTGAAGATAACGAACAGTGATCAATCTCATAACTCCTACAAGCAATACAAAATAGATAGTTGGGCAAACACGGACCCCTGGACACACCAGAGGTGGGATCAGGTGCCTAGGAGGAGTAAGCATCCCCTGTTGACCGGTCACACCCGCCGTGCGCCCCATATGTAATGTACAGCTCAGCTCAGCACTGTGACTGAAATTGTACAAATCATTCTATACCCATTTATATCTATTTGACAAAGTTCCAAAATACACAAAAGTTTTATTTAACCTATTTAATTTACCAAAGCGCCAAAGCAATCAATCAACAGAAACATTGTATTAATTATTTCCAACCCGGCTCAGGCGGTCAGCTGATTGCATACTGTGTTGTCGTTATTGTGTTTGTAAACAAATACGTCATTTGGGGCATGCGCGCAGGGGAGTTGCATAGAATGTACTGAGCGGTTTTGTTAGTGTCCTGTTTACCTATACAATCTGTCATAGGGCCAACTGCTTTTCATACGCCCGTCTTAAGACGGGATGTATTATGGTATGGCGTTCATGTCCGTCCGTCTGTCCGTCCGTCTGTTAGCTTTTTCGTGTCCGACCCGTAACTTAAATACTACAAGGCCTAGAATCATCAAACTTTGTCTGTAGATACATCTTGGGTAGAAGGTGTGTCGCACATTAAAACCAGGTCACTGTGACTTTTCATTAAGAAGATATGGCCATATATGGCAAAAACTTGTCCGGCTCATAACTTGAAAACTATTAGACCTAGAATCACCAAAATTGGTCAACTAATGCATCTTAGGTAGAAGGTGTGTCGCATCCTACTTTAAGGTCACTGTGACATTTAATTAAGGTGATATAAAAAAAATGTTTTAATGGGTACAATCTATACTGTTAACAATATGTGACGGGCGTATCATGTGCCGTGGCGGTGCACTTTATTTGACATATCAAATTGAGGCCGGTTTTTTTTTTACACCTGATTTCGATTAGTAACCGGTTGGTTGGTTGTACATTGTTTAACGTCCCTCTCAAGAATATTTCACTCATATGGAGATTTCACCATTGCTCGTGAAGGACTCACGCCCGGACTGCAAAAGTTGGTTCTATGCTCGGGTTTATGGCCTTTGAGCAGGGAGGGATCTTTATCGTGCCACACCTGCTGTGACACGGGGCCTCGGTTATTGCGGCCTCATCCGAAGGACCGCCCCGTTTACCTGATTGAGATATAAGACTCACGGCGGATATGTTGGTTGGCTGTATATAGTTTAACGTTTCGTCCGAGTATATTTAGGTTTATTCTCGGCGCGTTCGGCATTTAAGCAGAGAGAAGTCTTTATCGTTCCACAAATGCTGAGTCCCAGGGACTCGGTTTTTGTGGGTCTCATCCGGATTGATTGATTGATTAAATATGGTTTAACGTCCCTCTCGAGAATATTTCACTCATATGGAGACGTCACCACTGCCAGTGAAGGGCTGCAAATTTAGGCCTATGCTCGGCGCTTATGGCCATTGAGCAGGGAGGGATCTTTATCGTGCCACACCTGCTGTGACACGGGACCTCGGGTTTTGCGGTCTCATCCGAAGGACCGCCCCATTTAGTCGCCTCTTACGACAAGCAAGGGGTACTGAGGATCTATTCTAACCCGGATCGAGGACCGTCCCATTTAGTCGCCTCTTACGAGAAGCAAGGAGTACAGAGGACCTATTCTAGCCGGATCCCTACGGGATTGTTTACGGCGGATGTGACCTGTCGACAGGGGATGCTTACTCCTCCTAGGCACTGGATTCCACCTCTGGTATATTCAGGGGTCCGTGTTTGCAACATTCTTAATTTTCTATTTTTGATAGGAGATGGGTCACTGTTCGTTTATCTTCACCTTTTCATATTCATTAAATTTTATGCATGTGTACTACTAAATGATAAACAGTATGCGGAATGTATAAATGATGATAAACGCCCGGTATTGAATTCAAAGCTCGGTCAGGGCCTCCATGGCTCAGTGTTGAGAGCATCGCGCTCAAAATTGTACATTTTATCTGGGTTATCTCTTCCACCAATAAAAACTGGGCGCCACCATATAACTGAAAAATTGTTGAGTGTGGCGGAAAACATCAATCAATCAATCAAAACTCTGGCATCATATGTTCCTCGTGTACTTCACTTAATTCATTGTAAATTCTTTACATTCATGTATATATTGAATGCCTTGATCATGAGCCAAAGTGTAGAATATATTATACATGTCAATATATCATACATGCATGTGGTTTTTGTGTCTCTCGACTGGTTCGGTGCGCGGGGGCTTGTTCTGCGTGTGGTCGGTTTTTCGATCGAGGCAGGCTGCTGGCAAGAGGGTTGATGGTGCGGGGGTTTCGGCAGTCTCGTTTGAGGTCGGCATTTCGCGGATTCTGTGGTCGTTGTGGCGGTCTGGTTCGTTGGTGCAGCCTGTCGTTGGGTTAGGTGCTGTCTGGCGTGTATCTTGCCGATTGTTGGGCCGTTCTTGGCACACTGGTTTTGACTGCAGATTGTCTCCATTTACCTGATCAGGATATAGGGCTCATGTTGGGTGTGACCGGTCAACAGGGGATGCTTACTCCTCCTAAGCACCTGATCCCACCCCTGGTGTTTCCAGGGGTCCGTGTTTGCCCAACTCTCTATTTTGTATTGCTTATAGGAGTTACGAGATTGATCACTGTTCGTTATCTTCACCTTTCATATTATACATGCATGATGGTATTTCACATATTTGAAAGATATTACACACGTTTTTCAATGACAGTCTTTGATTTTGAAACTATGCAATTTTTTTTAGCTTATTAGTGAGTCAATAAAGATATTGCGAATGCCATTGTTTGAGTCACGTGTTTGTACCACTTTCACTTATGCTAAATCCAATAGCAAAACCGATCAGTTTCAAGTGGCTACAAAGATGAATTGCAGCTGTCGTAGCATGATCTAAAAAGATCACAATTACAATTAACTTTCAATTTCTCGTAAACGAGTCGTTTAAGGACAGCATCTGAACATTGTGAGCACTGTATACCTCTCCCATAAGTTTCTGAACCAGATTTTGCTGGCGATGATTACCGACCTCTGCGGTAGGGTAAATTCTTTTCGGGAACTTTAATGTATCAAGAAATCCAATTACGGATGCCTGAAATCTATACATTAAATTATATTTGGTAGTTGGTGAATAAGTTCAGGAACATTAAAACTCTGAATATTATGACGAATTAAAACTGTAATGGTGAGCATAGAAACAAAGTCCTAAAACTTGTTAAGGTCATCAGCGTCTCCAATCAACTTCAGAACTCCTTCCGTATAGGTTAATCCTGTAGCAGCTGACGCACCAGTGCTAATATGGCAGGTAGGTTGGTGTTGTGTAGACATTAAATTGAGCGTCTCCCTAGACACATACGATCTGAAGGATGTCTGATGTTCTAACTGCAATTTAATAACAGTTCACTAACCATGTAACGTAAAATGTTTTAATCCCCACATGTCATGAAAATCTATTTTCAACTTTTTTTCTTTAACAATTACAAACAAAGCTTAATCCAGTAGCTTCCAGATAAAAAAGGTCAAGGTATTGCTGTCTTATGATATCTTCTTCTCTGGAGTAATGTTAAGGTCTTGAATGTCAGTAACATCATGAAATCCAAAACTAGGTTTCACTTGAAACATGATTCCGAACTACAAATATACGATCATACTACGCTACTTTTTTTCTTCTGATTTTCACTTTATTGCTATCTGTTTTTGTCCGTCGTCGTGTGTTAACATTTGAACATTTTCAGCTTCTTCTCTGAAACCCCTGAACCAATTTCAACCAATTTTGGCATATAGCATCTGTGGGTGGAGGGGAACAAAAATTGTGAAATTCGTGGTCCCTGCCCCCCTGGGGCCTGAGGGGTGGGGCAAAAACCACCAAATTAAGTATAATTTTAAAAAAATCTTCTTCTTTACTCCTGGACATCAAGAAGCCAAACTGTGGGCATAATTATAATGAGCGTTGAGCCCACTACCAAAATTGTGAAATTCATGGCCCCTGGGGCAGGGGTTCTTGTGTTAGGGTGGGGCTCTATTGGTCATATAGTGAAAATGTAGAAATTCTTTGAAAATCTTCTTCTCTGTCTCTGGGTATTAAGTAGACAAACTAATAGCATGGTAATGATGAGCAAGGATGCCTCTTTAAAAATTGTGAAATTCATGGCCCCTGGATCAGGGGTTCTGGTGTGTTAGGGTGGGGCTCTATTGGTCATATAGTGAAAATGTAGAAATTCTTTGAAAATCTTCTTCTCTGTCTCTGGGTATTAAGTAGACAAACTAATAGCATGGTAATGATGAGCAAGGATTCCTCTTTAAAAATTGTGAAATTCATGGCCCCTGGATCAGGGGTTCTGGTGCTAGGGTGGGGCTCTATAAGTCATATAGTGAAAATGCATTATTTCTTTGAAAATCTTCTTCTCTGTCCTTGGGTATTAAGTAGACAAACCAATAACATGGTTATGATGAGCAAGGATGCCTCTTTCAAAATTGTGAAATTCATGGCCCCTGGGTCAGGGGTTCTGGTATTTGGGTGGGACCCTATTGATTATATAGTGAAAATGCATTTTATTTCTTTGAAAATCTTCTCCTCTGCTGCTGGGTATTAAGTAGACAAACTAATATTATGATAATGATGATCAGGGATGCTTCTTTCATAACTGAAATTTATGGCCCCTGGGTCAGGGGTTCTGGTGCAAAGGCGGGGCTGGTTGATTATATAGTGAAAATGCAATATTTCTTTGAAAATCTTCTGTTTTTGTCCGTCGTCGTGCGTTAACATTTGAACATTTTCAGCTTCTTCTCTGAAACCCCATAACCAATTTTGGCATATAGCATCTGTGGGTGGAGGGGAACAAAAATTGTGAAATTCGTGGTCCCTGCCCCCCCTCCCCCCTGGGACCTGAGGGGTGGGGCAAAAACCATCAAAATGAGTGTAATTTTAAAAAATCTTCTTCTAAAATGACACATGTACTTCATGACCACATAGCTATTCAATGTTTCTTCCATCCAAAAGTAAAATTCTTATATTTAAACACAAACCTAATTCAAACATTGGAAGGTTGTTACATGATACTCAGATGACCTATAAGGCCCCTGGGCCTCTTGTTGATTTTTTTTATTCTCAAGCACTGACTGTGTAGTACCTTTAGATAGTCTCTCACTCTTCAGTTAAATACACCTTACTGCGTTTTGCTTAGCTAACCGCGTTTTCTTTAAGGACTGAGATAATTTCGTCGTGTACTTGATGGTATATCTCCAAGGGGACATCTGACATTGTTTATTAAGCTGAGAAAAAGGCACTTAATAACCAGTAATTAGTATCGAAACGTACATGATGCAATACCCATGTAGTAGACATAAATTACTGTCAATGAAAATTAATGTATGCATTTTATATGATGTGCAAAAAGTTATGTAAACTTTCGCAACATCCATAAAACCTCTCATAAAAACATGTTGGTCTCAAATATATGCATGTTTGTTAAGTATGAATTACTGGTACATGTACTAACAATAAGGTTTCTACAAACTTGCTTTCTTTTGTGTGCTTTGCAGGCTACCATGTGATTGACATTTTCATTGGTCTGTGTTGATCCTAACATTGTAGGTCCATCCGATTTCCCACCAACTATCTGGAAAAGGTCTTACAATACAGCACATAAAGGTTAGTCTGACAGAGGCTTACCATAGTAAATTATTTGGCTTGTATTCTGATTGTTCACTTTTGCACTAAGTTCCGCATTTATCATGTTCGCCTACAATCATCAAAATGCTTTCAGTAAGAAAACATACTTTCAGATAATATGTTAATTTACAACAATCTCCTTCTTCCTATGAACATACAGATGAGGAACAATGGTTCAGAGGTCTTTCTTTAGCTGTGTTGGGTTCCCTTGCTTCTGTTTCACACAATAAATGCAACATCTCTCTATGTCTCCTTGAACATTTCAGATTTTTAAGACTTTGTATGTGTTGGTCATCTCATCAAGCTTGTCCGTGAAACCTTTACGCGTGTGATTCCTGTCGCACTCCTGTCAGAGTTGCATGACTTGTAATTATGTTAAAGGAACATATTTCCTTGAGGACTGACCAATCAAAGATAATACTTTAACAAGAGGCCCAGGAGCCTTATAGGTCACCTGCGTATCATGTAACAACCTTCCAATGTTTGAATTAGGTTTGTGTTTAAATATAAGAATTTTACTTTTGGATGGAAGAAACATTGAATAGCTATGTGGTCAGCCCCGCCTTTGCACCAGAACCCCTGACCCAGGGGCCATAAATTTCAGTTATGAAAGAAGCATCCCTGATCATCATTATCATAATATTAGTTTGTCTACTTAATACCCAGCAGCAGAGAAGATTTTCAAAGAAATAAAATGCATTTTCACTATATAATCAATAGGGCCCCACCCTAATACCAGAACCCCTGACCCAGGGGCCATGAATTTCACAATTTTGAAAGAGGCATCCTTGCTCATCATAACCATGTTATTGGTTTGTCTACTTAATACCCAAGGACAGAGAAGAAGATTTTCAAAGAAATAATGCATTTTCACTATATGACTTATAGAGCCCCACCCTAGCACCAGAACCCCTGATCCAGGGGCCATGAACTTCACAATTTTTAACAAGAGGTACTGTGAGCAATGTTCACTTAAGAATACCCCCCGCTTACCCCAATCTCCCAAAGGGTGTTGGTAATAGGTATAAACTACCTCTTTTCTGAGTGTTGCTACTTCGATGTCCAGTGTGCATGACCTTTTGACCCCAAAATCGATAGGGAACATCTTCATCCAATGGGTAGTCCATATGTATGATATGGTGACTGTAGGTGGAAATGATAACGCTTTAGAGCCTGGAAACCATATTGCTACTTCAATGTCCAGTGCGCGTGACCTTTGACCTTTTGACCCCAAAATCGATAGGGATCATCTTCATCCCATGGGTAGTCCATATATATGATATGGTGACTAGGTGGAAAGGATAACGCTTTAGAGCCCGGAAACCATATTGCTACTTCAATGTCCAGTGCGCTTGACCTTTGACCTTTTCACCCCAAAATCGATAGGGAACATCTTCATCCCATGGGTAGTCCATATGTTAGATATGGTGACTGTAGGTGGAAAGGATTACGCTTTAGAGCCCGGAAACCATATTACTACTTCAATGTCCAGTGTGCTTGACCTTTGACCTTTTGACCCCAAAATCGATAGGGAACATCTTCATCCCATGGGTAGTCCATTTATATGATATGGTGACGGTAGGTGGAAAGGATAATGCTTTAGAGCCCGGAAACCATTGCGTCTACAGACGGACGGACGGACGGACAGACGGACAACCCGATTCCAGTACCCCCCCCCCCCCAACTTGTTGCGGGGGGTATAAAGAGGCATCCTTGCTCATCATTACCATGCTATTAGTTTGTCTACTTAATACCCAGAGACAGAGAAGATTTTCAAAGAATTTCTACATTTTCACTATATGACCAATAGAGCCCCACCCTAACACAAGAACCCCTGCCCCAGGGGCCATGAATTTCACAATTTTGGTAGAGGGCTCAACGCTCATTATAATTATGCCCACAGTTTGGCTTCTTGATGTCCAGGAGTAAAGAAGATTTTTTAAAATTACACTCATTTTGATGGTTTTTGCCCCACCCCTCAGGCCCCAGGGGGGCAGGGACCACGAATTTCTCAATTTTTGTTCCCCTCCACCCACAGATGCTATATGCCAAAATTGGTTGAAATTGGTTCAGGGGTTTCAGAGAAGAAGCTGAAAATGTTCAAATGTTAACGCACGACGAACGACGACGGACAAAAACAGATAGCAATAGGTCATCTGAATGAATTCAGGTGACCTAAAAAAAAAATTTGAAGTCCTTCACTGACGGTGGTGACGTCTCCATATGAGTGAAATATTCTTGAGAGGGACGTTAAACAATATTCAATCAATCAACCAAACTTGGTCAAAAGCATCCCTGGTGAAGGGCTTTCAAGTTTGTACAAATGAAGGGCCATGTCCCTCTCAAAGGGGAGATAATCACAAAGATGCAAAAATAAGGTGGGTCATTTAAAAATTCTTCTCTTAAGAACAAATGGGCCAGAAAAGCTGAAATTTACATAAAAGCTTCCTGACATATTGCAGATTCAAGTTTGTTCAAATCATTGACCCCGGGGATTGGATGGGGCCACAATAGAGGATAAAAGTATATAGGGAAAATCATTAAAAATCTTCTTCTCAAAAAACTACTGGGCAAGGAAAGTGGAAATTTACATGAACGCTTCCTGACATAGTGCAGATTCAAGTTTGTTCAAATCATGGCCTCCTGTGGCAGGATGGGACCACAAGGGGGATAAAAGTTTTACATACAAATATATAGGGAAAATCTTCTCAAAAACTACTGGGCCAAGAAAGTGGAAATTTACACGAAAGCTTTCTAACATAGTGCAGATTCACGTTTGTTCAAATCATGGCCCCCGAGAATAGGATGGGGCCACAATAAGGGATCAAAGTTTGCATACAAATATATAGGAAATATCTTCTTCTCAAGAACCACTGAGCCAGAATGGGATCAAAGTATTACATAGAAATATATCGGGAAAAGATTTAAATAAATAAAATGAATAAATGTTTATTCGGTACATTCATGCATATACACATAGATACCAAGGATAACCACGGAAGCTCAAATGCTTATTTCCAATGGGGTCCTTTGATGCACGGATGTTTGCGCTAGGGGGTCATTTGTGTGGGAGGAAACTGTAGAGTACCCGGAGGAAATCCACGTGGGCGACCGCCATACGCTTTCACATACAACCACTGCCGATCAGGGGGATCGAAGTCATGGCGCAGCGGTGAGAAACGAGAACGCTACCATTGCGCTACTCTGACACCCTTTAAAAATTTTCTTAAAAAATACTGGGTTAAGAAAGTGGAAATTTACATGAAAGCTTCATAACATAGTTCAGATTCAAGTTTGTTCAAATCATGGGCCTTGAGGATAGGATGTGACCACAATAGGGGATCAAAGTTTTACATACAAATATACAGGAAATATCTTTTAAAATCTTCTTCTCAAGAACCACTGAGCCAGAAAAGCTGAGATTTGCATGAAAGCTTCCTGACATAGTGCAGATGCAAGTTTGTTAAAATCATGGCTCCCGGGGGTTGGATGGAACCACCATATGGATCAAAGTTTTACATGCATATATATAAGGAAAATCTTTAAATATGAGCCAAGGTGACTCAGGTGAGTGATGTGGCCCATGGGCCTCTTGTTTATGCAGTAATAACAACATTTTAGCAGTCATATCATAAACGTTTTAAAAGATAATGGACATAACCTGTTAAACTGTTGTAAGATCGACCAGTCCTCTCTTTTGCCAGGCACTATAAAAAATGCAGTTAAATTGTCACCTCTCCTAGTTACGTTTAACAAATGGCAAATATGTATAAATTCTTTTTTCAGAAAGAATTCCATGATCGTGTGCAGCACATTTAGTTTGGTTGGCATTAGAATGAAGGATACAGATAACGAACAGTGATCAATCTTATAACTCCTATACTATAAGCAATACAAAATAGACAGTTGAGCAAATACGGACCTCTGGATATACCAGAGGTGGGATCAAGTGTCTATGAGGAGTAAGCATCCCCTGCCGACCGGTCACACCCGCCGTGAGCCCTACATCTTTATAAGGTAAACGGAGTTAACCGTTGTCAAAATCAGTGTGCCAAGAACGACTCGACAATCGGTATGAAATAAGCCAGACAGCATTTGACCCAATGATAGGTTGTATTGGCAATCTAGAATGTTATAATGACCATCGAATTTGCGAAATGCTGACTTTCAACGAGACTCTCGAAAATCAGTGCTCTCCGCACACAAAAAGTTTGCTTAATAAACACAGGCGCAGTGTTACACGAAATACTACTTGGTTTTCAAATGTTTCCGGTACCGAATAATATAAATTTAATCCTAGTCGCATGACGGTTGGTTACTTGAGAAATTGGAAATAGCAAGAAATTCGACACCACACGTTGCTTTCCTTTTGTAATAACAAAAGATGCAGCGGGTGTGTATTAAACAACTTTTCCTCTAAATCATAACCAATTCATTAAATCATAACTTATCCCCTAAAGCATTGCCTGACCCGTTTGGATAGGAATTTCGGCAAAATACAAACACCAACATAAAAAAAGTAGAATATTTTGATTTCAACATGCACAAATAGTCCCTAGAGTGATCAACTTATTTCTACTGGTTAGCTGATTGAGCCGATATTGACCCTGACAATCGAGAGTCGTGAGAAATATTCAAAATTCAACCTCCTGCTGCTCTCGGAAAATCAGCTCGTGTCGTCTTGCCGCTTTAGATATGGGTAATTGTGGTTATTTCGTGTACTTTAATCATGTCTACAGCTGACTACATTCCCCGATTTTCGTCAACAGTGGTTAAATTATTATAAACAAGAAAAACTAAGATCTCCCTACCTGTCGAAGCGGTGGATTGTTCTCTTTTAACTCATAACCGGAAACACTCCAAACGAATTTTCTTGCATAACCGATACACTATGATTTAGGACATGGGTAGCCGTGAATGATGAGCTGTGTAAATTCATTGGAATGCGTATACGAAGAAGAAAAAAAGTGTGTGTGTGTGTGGGGGGGGGGGGGGGGGGGGGGGGGGGGGGGTTATCGACTGGCAACCAACATATACATTAATTATAATGACTGGTAGAATATTCAATATAGTGTTTGTTGTCTGAATTAACCGTTGCCCAAACTTACATTCTGCTCTCAATATTTTCTACTACTTATAACCGCTCTCTGCTATGCTGCTGCTCGATCGCTCTCTGCTACTGCTCTCTCTTGAGTCTCTCGATTCTCGTATCGCCTGCTTTATATACTCTCCGGTGTTACCAATGTAAATAATGACGTAGTGCACAAAACTACGTCACTAACTTTGGTGACTTTAGGCCGGTTCGATTTGTACCTTCTAGAAGAGGAAATTACAATATTCCAACTTCCGGTTACTGTAGTTAATCGAACAGTGTGTCTTCTGATCAATATGGCGTCGAAACGAAAGTTGGCTAGCGCAGCATTACTTATGATGATAGAAGATGAAGATTTTGACATACCAGACGATGTTTTTTCATTTGTTGTTTGTGCAGCATTCATTAATGGGTATAATGACTTGTTACTACAAATATTTATTACAAATTTTAAGCTTTTTATTTATTTTTTCTTGCTTAGTGTACAAAATCAATTGATCACGGTGATTTGCTATTACTATTCGTAAATTGTGAAAAACGAATGATAAATAATACGATAAATATTTATTGACCTAGGACACATCATATAACGTGCATGCTGCATTTTATAGCCGATAGCTTTACCAAATATAATTAAGTAGACCTGTTGTTAAATCATTTCAGAGCTTAAGAGTTACTTCTGTTCTTTCCCTTCCTCTCTAAACACAGAGTTCAAACCATTTTTCAAGCCATCAATATGCATATCATTTGTCTCATCTTTGATTTCAGACAGGAGCGAAGGAAAAGGTTTCGAGTTGAAAGCTTTGTACAAGATGTTGTATCAAGATATTCCTTGGATACTTTCAAGACCTTTTTTCGTGTTTCTAAAACTACATTTGAAACTATTTTGGAAAACATTGGGCACATTCCTGAACTAATGCTCCGGGAACCAGCTGCTGGACGACCTCAAATTTCACGTGACAAAGATTTGTTGATGATGCTTTGGTATATTGGATCCAAAGAAACAATAAGGTCTATTGCAGACCGATTCAACGTTTCGTAGTCAACATTTCATTCTCACAACAAGAAAATGTTGGATGTTTTCAAAAAACATTTTCTACAAAAATTTGTGATTTGGCCGACTGATGTACAGAATGTAAATGATGAATTGAGCAAAAAAGAAACTTTCCTGGTGTGATTGGAGCAATTGACTCTACACATATATGTATAAAGCCCCCTCACTGGACACGCAACTGATTACTTTAATAGGAAAAAATTTCACTCAATTATTCTGCAAGCAGTGTGCAGAGGGGATAAACGTTTTACAGACGTTTTCTGTGGATGGCCTGGTCGAGTACATGATGCTCGAGTTTTTCAAAATTCTCCATTAAGACAAAGGGGCCCAACTCTTTGTGGGCAGTGCCATTTGTTAGGTGATGGGGATATCCATGCAAACGGTGGTTGATAACCCCATACAGGAATAGAGGAAATCTTACGAGGGATCAAATCAAGTTCAATCAAATCTTATCAGGAACCAGAGTAATAATTGAAAATTCATTTGGCTTACTGAAAGGAAGATTTCGGAGACTCCAGTTTATAGAAATGAATGACATTGCATATGTTGTCAAGGCCGTCATCACAGCATGCATACTCCATAACATTTGTATCCTGAACCAGGATGAGCTTGATGAACATTTTGACAATGACCCTCAGCAGTTTCCTTTAATTAATCCATTACTAGAAAATGATGCTGAAGGTCAACTTAAAAGAACACTTCTAACAAGACAATTAGCAAATATTTAGAATTCACATTAATTTGCAATGTCAAAAAATTCAGTTTTGAGACAAAGAAAATAAAATTCTGTAAGACTGAATTTTAGTTGTTTTCAAATGAAGCAATGAATATCAAATTCAAGTGAACTGTTTTATTAAAAAACGATAACAATCATCTTCTTGATGCATGGAAATATAAACAAACAAAATCAATAAGTAAAATTGGCAAGAAATAAAATAATGGAAAACAATTTGATCACAGCTTACAAAATTAAGAACACTTTAAACTACTCACATATAAAAAATCATAATTGAGATATGGATTTAGTACATGTGTACGGTTTGATATCATCAGACAAGGTTTTAAATCAAATTATTTACTGACAAGATGACTCACCGAGTCTACAGTGATTGAAAAAATACACGAGTATTGTAGTAAGTAAACACAACCTGGCTTCTGCACTCACTGAAGAACATTAAATTCATTCATATATACTTAACTGGGTTTTGCTACAAGTGCATGTTTTAATTAAACTTGTCATATTTTTAAGGATTTCAGTGAGTACTTGCTCAGCAGGAAAATCTCATATACATGTATGAGCAAATGAAAAATAATATCTCAATGAAATAAACAAGTAGAAACAATTTTGTCAATCATACAGGGCATCGCATAAAATATTCTGTCATGTGCAAGAAAACGTTTGGGGACAAAATCTAACATTTCATGTCCAAACCACAGGTTATAAACATGTTCATTGAGAGCATTTGCCCACTTTTCTCTATCTCCAGAGGGAGTCACACTAATAGCCGCAATACAATTTAGATTGTTCATCAAATCCAAAAAACATTCAGGACTGATTTCTACACCATTTCGAATTTGTAGATACCTCAGAGTGCCCCCAATCTCTTTAGATAATGACACTAGGCCTTCCTCACTTAAGTTTGGTAAACTACTTATAAAGAGTTTCTCCATACATTTGCACTTAGACAAATTTTTAACAATGTTATCACTGCAAATGGTTCTATTTTTTGACCCTTTAATATTCAAGTATTTTAGTTTCCTGAAGCTGCCCAAAACATCACAATTTTGCAAAAGGGTTGCATCAATGGTAAGATACATACAGTTTTTAAAAAGTTTCAAAAATTCTTCACTGAATAGCTCTGCCATTCCTTCATTGAAAAAATTAAGGTATGTTATTGAATTCCATACAAGGCCACTCTCAAAAAGCAAAGAAATACATTTGCAAAGTTTAGACACTGAATGGTACAATTCTGGTATTGGAATGAATGTCAATATTTTGCACAGTAATTCAGGTGGCAAGTGGCACAAATTTGTATAACCTGTAAAAGAAAAAGCAAATACAAAAGCAAAAATTGTTGCACCCAACTTTAAACAGCAGTTCCATTACAGATGGTTTCCAAGAATGAAACAACCATAATACATCACTTAAATTTAGTTAGTTATTCAGGATTTCAATACATTTATGAACCTACCAAAACTGTGATCAGAAGGAAAAAGACCATAGGGAGAAATAAAAAATCAAAATAGTACATGTATTTCAAAATTTGGGACCAGATTTCAGTGCACTGAAAATAAATATGATTCAAAGGGTCAACAAAATAAACAATTGA
>NC_079172.1:68598041-68633779 GCF_947568905.1 Ostrea edulis | reverse complement strand
AGCACAGCATCTATTCTTTGACAGTACTATTAATTATACTTTATATCACACCTGAAATTATATATGTATCCCTGTTCAAGGATTAACTTAATGCCTGGATTTATCAATACTATTTATTATATCAACTGACTTGCTTGCTGAAATTGCAAATGCATCATATCAGTTCATATACCATATCTTTATTATTCAATAACATTTGGTATACGTATAAAAACAAAAAAGAATTTGATCATTGTACAAACCCGCCATCTGTCGCCATCTTGTACATGTGTATTCTGCTTTCTTCTGTCCGCTGGGTGGAAAGAGGCAGAAGATCTACCGGAAGTTAATTTTGACAAAACGAACACGTTTTCTTAAATTGGAAGACTAGTCTTTGGTATTCAGAAGAGCAAATCGAACTGGCCTTTTACCAAAACCCCATAACCGGAAGTTTGGCATTACCTTACTCGGGGAACTAATTTCAGAGAAAAATAATGTGTTATACGGAATGCCAGCGATATTTAACAACATAGGGAATGTAGAAATAACCCAGTTACAGTTTACAGGTATGATTTGTTTACAGAATTGAGATTAGCGCTATTTATCGATATTTTCCTTTTCACCAAATGACTATTACGTGCACCAATGTCCTCACCTACGAATCACCAACCATCATTATTATAATAAAACTAGCGTTTAATAAATCTTCATCAGGTACATTATATCTCCGTATTCAATGCATAATGAACAACTTTTAAGGATTTAAATCAAAATAAATGTTTATTGTTAAATAATGACGAAAGTAGATCAAATTCACAATACTCGTAAATGATTAGACCTTTTTGCGCTCAAGACTTTTTGAAGAGTTATCTGCCCTTTGTAAAAATAAGAAAAATCAATTTTCTAGAAAAGTGCGTGGTAAATTTTAATTTACACAAGGAGAAAGCGTGTGTAACTTTCTACCGAGAGATTTGTATGAAAATATGATTTCTTTTAAAAGTATTTAAATCACACGTGCTTTTCTCATGGACGTCATCGCGTGGGGATCCAGGTTTGAATGGGTCCTCCGTACCCATTTCTCTTCGTAAAAGGCGACTAAATGGGGCGGTCCTTCGGATGAGATTACAAATATCCCACTATCCATATACTAGATATAAAATATGGTCGTAATACATTGACTACCTTAATTTCATAAATTTTAGGACTATTAAGAGTATAAAAGTGTGCGAACGTAAACATACGAATGTCATGTTGATTAATTCAGACACTTTTTACATGCAGTTGAACAATTTAAGAATTATGAATTATGATTTTCAGGGTGACACTAACAAAGAACTTTGCAAATTTACAAATATTAATAAATTCCTCATCTACATTCTTTATGGTCCAGTGTTGTTTCAATATTAAACGTGGGTGGGTTTTTGTGTGTGTGTGTTTTTTGGGGGGGTTTTTTGGGTTGTTTTTTCTCTCTGCTGTTTTATATTATATGAAGTATTAAGCTTGGTCCAGAAAGAACATTTCATCTGTTCCATAAGAAGCACGACTAAATGATGTCATTACTGAGAAAATAGTGAAATGTAGGTAATTAATGAAGAGGCATAAGCAGTAAAAAAAAAAAAAAAGAAGCCTTGTGTGTGATTTTATAACATTGCTTTTCCCCCTTTATTTCGCACTTTGTTTATCATAGTGAAAACTACATGCATATCTAAGGAATTAAAACTAAAAGATAGGGGGAAATGGGTGCGTGGTTTGATGTACTTTTTTATATACCTCTTCTATTTCAAAATTGGTATAATTGTCAGTTTTGTTTTGTATGATGGCCAAAACATTTATTGTAAATAATTATAGGAAACAGGCTAAAGTCATATATAGATCATGCATTCTAGTAAAAATCACAGTAATTCTGAATTTGCGAAGACGTCTTTAAGATTACATTCAGAATGTGATCGTGGATTTAAAAAACCAACGCTGCAAGTTTCCGGCGAGTTATACCGTTAGGATTTAGACAAAATATAGCTTCAGAAAATACAGCTAGATTACGATTAATTGCCTTACACGATTGACAAAAATTGACTGTATATTATATTCAAATAATAATTGACTGTATATTATATTCAAATAATTTCTCAAAAGAAGAGATGGGCTCGTCCGGGATTTGAACCCGGGACCTCTCGCACCCTAAGCGAGAATCATACCCCTAGACCAACGAGCCGTATAGAATTTAATGTGATCGAGAATCTTACAGGTGGTAGACCAACGGAACCATATGATTTGAACGGCTACCTGATAACATAATTACACTATCATTGCATCATGTTCCGACATTACTTGTTGTAAGCGTATCAAGACTAACAAACTTATTATTTTAAAATCGAAAACCAGCAGTTTTAAAAGAGTTGAAACACACTTAATGCCAAAAGAATTGAAATTGTTGTAAATTTTATTTTTCCACAAGAAAAAAAAAACCACATCCTCCGCACCGATGTCGAGGCTGTAAGAACACGTGCACAACAAGAATTAGATGTCTAATTATAAAATCCCGATCAGAATGAACGAGGCTCAAAATAGTTGTTTTAGACAGCGAAACATTTTGCCCGTATAAATTACTAGTATTATTGTGTTCCGCCTGGAGTAAAATAAAACGTATTTCAGTCTAAAAGTAGGCATACATGTAGCAAGGTTTATTAAAGATATACGGGGCGATGTAGTCAAAAAACAAAAACAAAAAACTATTCAATAACATTTTTATGAATCCTCTAAGATATATATAAATTTCATGGCTACTTTCTAAGTATGCAAGGGTGATAATGTTGCCGTTCAGGGGTTTTCTCCCTTGTACAACTTGTGGGTCTCCCAATTCTGTATATTGGAAACAAGAATTATGTCAGGATTAAAATGTACAAAATTTTATTACTGTTTAATGTATTTAATTTGCACAATTTCGTTGGATGAGTATTCCTATTTCTTTTTCCCGTAGAACTTTACGAATGGAAATATTATTTCTCTCCCAATTAGAAATGGGAATAAAATATTTCAGGTCTTAAGTGAACAAATGGGAGAATAGTATTTTAAGGAATGAGTTTATAAAAATATTTCCCAAAATATTGGGAGTCCCTAACATTATTATATACTTTCAATTTCATCTCTTCTTTTTTCTTTAAAAGTTTGCGGGCATATATCACACGATATATGCCCGGAAACTTTCCGGCCCGCAAACATTACGTCACAATCAAATTTCTACGCCGTTAATTTTCAAATTTTTCGTGTTTTTCATCTTTTACTCAGTTAAACCGATAAAGTTATTGTTAAAAATAAAATTATTGTTAGTTTCTAAATGAAATTGAAAGTATATAATAAAAAGGTTATAGACTTTGTATGGGAAATATGACGACCTCGTTTTTTGTCGCGAACGGACCTCGCAAGCTCGGTCCGTCTACGCGCCAAAAAACTCGGTCGTCATATTTTCCCATACAAAGTCTATAACCTATAAATATTATATCACAGTCAAATACAGTTATGGGAGAGTTATTTCACCTCCCACTAATTTTCTCCCATAGAACAATTTATTATAATTATTAAAAGTAAAACTTAATTATTTTTATAAATTCATCAGCTCCCATACATTAACTTATTTTCAATAGTAATTACCCATCTACTTTCACTCCCAGACATTCTAGTGATGTGAGTTGTAAAAAGCCAACTGATAGCCGATCGATCTGCGCCAACACGGTTATCAGCTGTGTTGGTTGAGTTATGATCGGGCTCGGAATACGGGCATTCATTCACCCGCTTGGCGCCATATTGTTAGTTTGTTTATTGCTTGTGTTCGGGGAAATAAAGAGTATTTCAGTGACACGTTTGTTGTGGACTCTCTCCAACCGTGGCGTGGTGGCAGCGACTTCGACCCTACGTCTCCGGTAGTTAACAACGAGGATCCTCGTGTAAGCAGTTCTACACGCACCCGACAACGTGTTTACCTGGCACAAGTATGGCAAACACACACAGAGCACCCAAACAATGGTGTCTTTCCAAAACTGAATCTGTAAATTCCTTCGAGAATTGGAAGCAAAACTTAATATACTCATTATCCCTTGATCCAAACTTTGCTGTATTTTTATCTCATGACGCACAATGGGCCAAAAAATCGAAAGCTATCTGATCGGGCTCGATTTTCATGACGTCCCGACAAAGTGAAAATACCCGCATCTTTGTCAGAGCAAAGAAGCCATGGTATGCTTAGTCTCATGCAACCAGACGCTCTAACTTTTCCGTAAATATCCGAAGAGCAGAGAGTCTGGTAAAGACACGCGATAACGTTTGTAACGTCAGAACGAGGCTCACCAAAATTTCGGTTTTTAATTTGGTGTAAACACTACCGAAGAAATTTGTAATCTATTTAATTTGCCTTTTAAACTTAAAGATTTACAACTCAATGTTTAAAAACGATTGTGAAAGGAAATGATTTATTTGCTGTTTTACGCACGAGATATGGAAAAACCGTGTTGTATTCAGTTCTCCCGAAATTGCTTTGGGACACGAAATCGAAAGTATATTTTCCAGCTGACACCGATCGTAGTCTTTCGGTTGTGGTGGTGATTTCCCCATTAGTGTCACTAATGAAGGACCAAATTATAAACATCAATTCTCTCGGGATTGACTGTGTTTATGTCGGAGAGATTCAAGAGAAAGGTAATTTCTTTCTTTTTAAAAAATATCATTGATTCTTGAAAGTAATGTGAATACATGCACGTATCGTATACGCATATGGCAGCTGTGCATAGTGTAAAATTATATATAATAATCAAAGTTTTGAAACTATAGATATGCAACACATGTTTGGACCGATTTATTAATTCATACCACAGGCATGCAGTATATTGTCGCCAATTTAAATCCAACACAGTAAAATGTAAACATCATGTGACGTCATGTTACATTTTGAAGACATGACGTATTTTATGCTTTCATTTATATATATATATGCATACAAAAATTATTGCAAAGATATTTTTTTTTGCATTGAGGTGAGATGAATTTAGGAAAGATTACAGCAGGATTTCAGAGCTTAGAAGTCTCCTCCAACAAGCTGTAATGGTTGCTTTAAAGCAACTGCAACCAAAGAAACCAGAATTAAAATAGCCAAACTACTAGGGATTAATTCTTATGATACTGCCATTGGGTACTGTGACAGGAAAACATGTATTTTACAAAGCAAGCATCATATGAAATCGAGGAGAATTTTCAATGGTTGATTGACGAACTTGTTACCAAAAAAAGAAGGTACAGCAAAAGCTATAATTTATTGTAGAAACATCAAATCATGTTCCCAAATTTATGCATTATTTCGAAGGAAACTTGAAATAAAAAATTCTTATATAGGTCAACCATCTGCTCAAAATTGCTTGTATGCCATGTTTCATCACTCCACTCCAGAAAAAAACCCAAAAAACTTCAGAAGAAATAATAGTAAGGTGCGTGTCATCATTGCTACAAATGCCTTTGGAATGGGGGTAAATGTCCAAGATGTCCAAAGGGTTATTCATTGGGGTGCATCAAAAAGTTTTCAAGGTTTTATGCAAGAAAGTGGTCGAGCAGGTCGTGATAACAACTTTACTCCATCTATCATTTATTACCACCCTGTAGATATAAGTGCTACTGCAACAGATGATTATATACGACAGTATTGCAAATTGACATCATGTAGAAGACAGTATTTGTTACATCATTTCTTCCCAGAAAATATGAATATTTCGTATGAGATCGTTAAGCACCACTGTTGTGACAACTGTGCAAAGTCATGTAAAGGTGAACATTGTCCTATGGAATTCAATTCTTTCATTTCTGATACAGAGGACAGCATTCTGATTGCAGCTGCAGAGCAATCTGACAGTGCCGACAACAGGCCATACAGAATAATGAGTCAAGAGGACAGGGACATCCTAAGGACATTAGTAGAAGAAATGAGAAGAGCTATGATACGAAATGAGAATTATTCTCCAACTATGTTACCCATGAACATTCTAACTGGTCTCAGTGATACAGTGATTACCAACATTGTTGGCAATGCACATTACTTTTTTTGACCCTGCTGACATCTGTGATGAATATGTCAATGATGAAAGTGTACTCAGTAACATTATCCAAATTACTGAAGAAATCTGTCAGAAAAATTAATCACAAAAGCAGCATCAATTTGATAAAGCTGTATTTTACAAATTTAACGTTTAAAAGATATTGTTATGCACTGGATACAATATAAAGAATAATAGTTTAATATAATCATAGTTTACATCATATACATATAGTATGGGTTCAATTGGAATAAAACAGAACAACATTAAACACACTTTCATATGCATAAAAACAAAAATGTGACAAATTTCTGAAACACCAAGGCCCCCGAATTACAATAAAGTGGAAATGTATATCATTGAAGTTGAAACTTTTATAGAAATACTGAAAATGTTAAAGTAACTTTCATCTTGATTTTCTTTCAAAAGCAGTGCCGTAAAATTTGAAAGACATGGTGCAAAAAAAAGCAACCACCAAATATCAAAGCTCTACTTTTTATGGAGTAAAAGATATGAACATGGTTAAAGTTTTTTGACAGAAGAACAGACCAAAAATTATATATTTCTCTGCATCTTCAATTCAGGGGCATAAAAATGCATCTACATCAAGGAGTTAAAGGAACATAGAAATTATTGCTTAGATGTATCTGATGCTATAATCCATAATTCATTTTAAAAAGTTAAAAAATCTGTCCTATTAATTGGGAGTTTTCAAATTATTTATACATGCATGTAATGAAAGTTGTATGTCTATGCTATGGTTTAAATTTGCTATGTACATGATTGTGATAATTAGTATTAATGATTGCTGATTTTCATATTGACATGTCAACTTATACATAAAATGACACACTTTTGTATACTGAAGCAGTTGTGTGAATCAGGATTACATAAAATGACACACCTTTGTATACTGAAGCAGTTGTGTGAATCAGGATTACATAAAATGACACACCTTTGTATACTGAAGCAGTTGTGTGAATCAGGATTACATAAAATGACACACCTTTGTATACTGAAGCAGTTGTGTGAATCAGGATTACATAAAATGACACACCTTTGTATACTGAAGCAGTTGTGTGAATCAGGATTTGGATACATTTTATTGACCAACAATTTACAATCTTAATTCTTTCAAGGTAAACATTGTTTTGTGTTCTTGTGTGACAAATTGCTTATGAGTCATTTAGAATCAGACATTTTGATAAAAACACTTGTATTCAATCTTCAATACAATTTGGTTTTTCCTCATTACAAAGTATACCCCAATTCCAAGAAAGCAATCCTGGGTTTCTCTCTTCATGTAACTTGCACTTGTGTAAACCAATATGATTAAAGGTATCTAAATTTCAGATCATATATCACACAATTTACAAAAGAATAAACATGTATTTACTGTCTATAAAACTGTTCATTACAGTGATCCATGGAGAGAAACATGTCTGACCACAATACTTTCCTTAAATAAATCATTTAGAAAGCATATTTTCCAAATGAATACTCGCTTTTCTTTTGATTTATGCAGTTCCTGTACATCTACATTGCTTAAGATGTCAACATTTTCCATGGTGAAAGTGGTATGTGATCTGCCTGGAATCATTTGGAAAACTTGTGCATTTGTCAACTGCTGAATGATGGAATTCCTGTCACGTTGTATACTTTGAGGAGTATGTTCTCTGGATAGTGGTGCAACATTGATTTCCTTTTCCAGTTTGTCTTGAATATCGTGGCAAAACATCATAGTTTTGCCTATACGCTCAACACAGGACTCAGTGTGATTTGACCCAAGTAACTTAATTCGTGATTTTGCATAACGATTTAAAAGTTCCATGACATAATCGTCATCAAAGTTGTGCCCTTCCCCACCTCGTAGATTGATAAACTTGTTGTTAATTACTTGGTGTCGTTGTCTCGGAGTTAGAAAGGCATTCACTCCGGCAAGTAGCAGGGAACTTTCAAGGCGGTATTTGTCGCGAAATGTATTGCTGTGTGGGTGTATGTGACGTCATAATGACTTTGACGTGCTATGACGTTGTTGTAAAAGTAAACGGTTAGTTCAGATAAACAAGTAACGATGAAATGACAAGACGTGTTGTTTTCACTAGCTTAGATAATACGAAACATTTGGTGCCGTGACTATGAGTTCGAATCTTAAGGTTGTCCGCGGCGGACACAGACGAACAATTACAAGAATAGTCAACAAATACAAGGAAGTCGAGGAATGTACAGATATTGACGAAATCACCGCAACCATCGAGACACTACATCGGAAACAGGAACTGTTGTCCAAATTAAACAGTGAAATTATCGAGACCACAATGGAAGAAGAGATCGACAACGAAATAGAAGAAACAGACAAGTATGATTTGATTATTCAGAAAACTATTTCAAAATTAACGAGATTGTCGAAATCCTCGCTTAATCCAAACGCTCCAGTCTTCATGCCCGTAAATTCGAATCTTTATCCAGATAGTTCAAGGAGTTTATCATCATCCGGGATTAACCACTCTTCAAGTTTCACAAACTGCCGAAGCTAACTATTACTAAATTCGACGGGAATCTGTTAAACTGGCAGTCGTTTTGGGATTCGTTTGAGGGAGCTATAGACAAAAATGACTTGTTAACAAACGCACAGAAATTCAATTATTTGAAATCTCATTTAATTGGTGAAGCAAGTCAGTGTATTGCTGGGTTACAGATAACAAATGCAAATTATCCAACTGCAATTCAGTTGTTAAAGGAAAGATTCGGACAAGAACACAGACTTATAAATACGTTCATGAAAATCTCGCCGAACTGCCCGCTCCTGTGTCAAATACGGAAAGTTTGAAATCATTTTATGATAAAATGGAAAGTTATGTCCGTAGTTTAGAGTCACTGGGAAAATACCCAGACAGCTACGGATCAATATTGGTACCAATCATACTTGGTAAACTACCTCAGGAATTGAACACGTGATAACGGGGGAAACGACTGGAATTTTCAGACTTTGCGGAAAACCATACTCCGAGAGTTTACTGTTCAGGATGCTTACTGTTCATCTACTAGTAGTGTGTCCGATGATTTCATGCCTACAGCAGCATTTGTGACGAAGATACATCGCGCGCCTGTTCCGAACGAGAGGAAAAATAAAATCACATCAAAACCATGTGTGTTTTGCTGTGACATTCATGCCCCTGCATCATGCAGTAAAGTGACCGATGTAAACGAGCGAAAAGCAATAATTAAGGAGAAAGGCCTTTGTTTTAACTGTTTTGCGAAACATCGTGTTTCTGATTGTAAATAAAAAAACACATGTAAAAAATGTGGACGAAAACACCACACGAGTATATGCTACGTGAAAGAAGGAAATCACGCCAGGGTTTCAGAAAATAAACCGAGTACGAAAACTGCGGCCATATACGCGGCTACAGAAATGTCGTCACAAGTTTTATCGAAAACTACAGTGGCCCCGAATTCTAATGGTTCTACTAGTCTTACGGAAAGGAAATCCGATAATGATACCACGGCAATGCACGCTACTTCGGAGGTGTCGCCACCTCAAGTTTTATTGAAAACTGCAGTTGCTCCGGTTTCTAACGGTGACGGAAATTGTTACGAATGTAACATTTTATTCGATGAAGGAACACAGAGAACATTTATTTGCCAAAGATTCGCAAACACGTTGGATTATATATCGTTAGGAGTCGAGGAACTTCACATAACTGGATTCGGTGGTAAGAAGTTAAGCTAGTCAGACATGTGGAGAAAATTCGTATTGATGTACATACTCAAGACAACCACAAAATCAACATGGAAGCTGTTATTGTACCGGAAATAGCAGCTCCGATTGAAATGTGCATGAAGGAAGTTTGCAAGCTACCGTACATCAGGAATTTGAAGTTAGCACACCGTTTAGCTGTCAACGACAAATTCGAAGTTCAATTATTAATCGGCGCGGATTACTACTGGAGTTTTGTGGAAGACAATATACGCGGCAATGGCCCGATTACCGTCAAATCAAAGTTAGGATATCTTCTATCTGGACCTATAAACAGGAAATCTACAAACCAAGGAGCGTCAACGGCTACGTTGCATATCTTATCACATCGAGAAAATGTGGAATACGATTTGGAAAGGTTCTGGAAATTGGAGACGTTAGGCATATCGACAGAAGAAAACGACGAAAGTATGGATGCGAAAATTAAGCATTATCAAGAAAATAATATATACTTCCGGGACAATAAATATTATGCAATTTTACCATGGAAAAATGAATATCCGGAACTACCAACAAACGAGAACATTGCAAAAAAGAGAACAGCAAACGTTGTGAAGCGCCTAACGAGAGAGCCAAAAATGCTAGAAATATACGGAGATATCATTAGAGACCAAGAGAGTCGTGGTTTTGTGGAAAAAGTGCCTACAGAAGAAATTTCTACTAAAAAACAGATACATTATATTCCTCACCATCCAGTGAAAAAAGATTCCATCACAACGCCGATACGGATAGTTTATGACTGTAGTTGTAGACAAGATGGCTCATCACCAAGTCTGAATGATTGTCTATCATCTGACCCACCTATCCTGATCGATTTACCGGGAATTTTGACACGTTTTCGCGCAAAGAAATACGGAATTTCAACGGACATCGAAAAGGCGTTTCTTCAAATAAACCTGGACGAGAACGACAAAGATGTGACTAGATTTTTCTGGTTGGAAGATCCACGAAATCCAAACAATGCACTCATTGCGTGTAGATTTAGATCTGTTTTATTTGGAGCAACTTGTTCGCCATTCATATTGAGTGCAACATTGATGAAACACGTTTCAGATAATCCTTCGGAAACAACGGATACCATACGACGGGACATTTATGTTGACAACATACTAACAAGTGTTAACACAGAAGATGATGCTCGGAAATTTTTTCACGAATCGCGAAAATTGTTCTTGGGCCTCCTGGGCCTCCAACAGCACAGTTCTTCAAGAAACAGCGAAAACAGAAGCAGTTATTGATCAAGACTTAGAGACAAAAATTCTTGGAATGCGATGGGATCCAGAACAGGACATACATATGTACTAACATTTGCTAAGAAAGTCAGTAACACAGAGTCAAGATTTATCAGTAAGCGTGAAATACTACGTCAGTCATCATCTATATTTGACCCACTTGGACTTCTCGGACCGGTTACGATAAGGGCAAAACTGTTGATGCAACAACTTTGGAAGCAAAAACTGTCATGGGATGAGATATTACCGGAACACATGCATTCGGAATGGATTGATATGTCACGAGATATACAATCGGCATTAGCGGAAACTAAACTCCCTCGACATTTTTTCAACGAATCGACTCAAAATCACCCGTCTACGCTACATGTGTTCGTGGATGCGAGTGAGAAAGCATATGGAGCGTGTGTGTATATTTACAACGGAGAAAATGCAACGTTGATAATAGCAAAAAACAGGGTTACGCCTTTGAAAAAATATCACTCTTTCTAGGCTGGAACTGATGGCCGCTGTCATAGGAGCCAGATTAGCAAACAATGTTCAACAAAGTATATGCCTAGATTTTGATTCAGTAACTTACTGGAGTGATAGTCAAGTTGTTTTACATTGGCTGTCATCGTCAAAATCTCTCAACAAATTTGTGGAGAACCGAAAAAGTGAAATCTTAAAGCTTACTGCGCCACATTTATGGAAATACGTACCAACGGATACGAACCCTGCTGATTTACAAACTCGTGGTTTGTCTGCGGAACAATTGAAAACGTCAGCGTTATGGTGGCATGGACCAAAATGGTTAAATAACAAGGATCAATGGCCAGTATGGGAACCTCAAAATCGCACAGTTTTGTTGGAAGTTGATACAGATGTTGATGAGATTTTCACCTCAGCAAGTGTCAACGCGACTGGAATTCATAGGATCGTCGACATTACCAGGTTCAATACGTTACATATACTGCTACGCGTTTCCGCCTATGTGTTGCGTTTTATCTCAAATTGTAAAACGAAACGAAGATACAATTTGAGGATGAGAAAAACTGGTATCTCAAAGGCGGAGGAATTGTCGTCTGAGGAAATCGATTCAGCTTTGAAACATTGGATTCTCGGAGTTCAGACTCACGAATTTCATTCCGAAATAAACAGTTTGTCGTTTACGAAGGGGAAAATATACAAATCTTCCATAATAAACCAATTGCGTTTATTTCAGGACGACTCTAAAATTCTACGTTGTGGAGGACGTATCGGAAATTCACCACTAAATGATGAAATAAAGTTTCCAATTCTGCTTCCCAAAAAACATAAATTTACCGATTTAGTTGTCTTGGATACCCATATCAAGGGATTACACTCGGGATCATCACAGACGATTACTCAAATTCGACAGAAATATTGGATTCCACAGATCTGACAATGCGTGAATTACTTGTTGAGAAAATGCGTTCTTTGTCAAAAAATAATTGGGAAACCATATTCGAAACCTGACCCACCTCATCTACCACGAGATAGAGTAACAGACTCTGTGCCATTTCATATTACAGGTGTAGACTTTGCAGGACCCTTATATGTAAAGGACAATGGTACTCAACGGAAAATGTACATTTGTCTCTTTACATGTGCGTGGACTCGAGCTATTCATTTAGAACTAATTCCAAATCTATCAACGGATTCATTTATTCTGGCATTTAGACGTTTTGTGAGCAGTAAAAATTCCCCTCAAACGATGTACTCGGACAACGCCGCAACATTCGTATCTGCACATGCAAAAATAGTGCAAACTCTAAACTGCAACATCAATTGGAAATTTATTCCAAAGGGAGCATCCTGGTATGGTGGCTGGTGGGAAAGACTAATCGGAATGACAAAGATTACACTGAAAAAGGTCCTGGGGAAAGCTCAAATACACGAAGAGAACCCCCGTACTATTTTAAGCGAAATAGAAACCGTTATTAACGACAGACCGTTAACCTACGTTTCATCTGAAATTCAAGATTTACAGCCGTTAACGCCATCTCATCTCTTATATGGACGAATGAAAACTGCACCATCAGTGTCAATATCCCAGGAATATACAAACATTACGCATACCGAAGCAAATAAACAATTGGAGAGAAAAGAATTGGTTCTACAACATTTTCTAAAACGATGGAGAATGGAATACCTAACGGGATTACGCGAGTTTCATAAATTTTCGGGGAAAAACGATACCAAAATTAAGGGTGGTGACATAGTTCAAGTCTACGAGAATATGCCTCGTACGAAATGGAAGTTAGCTAAGATAGATGAACTCATTACAGGAAACGATGGATTAGTACGTGCAGCAAAAATCCACACTGCTTCAAACAAAATCACAACGCGACCAGTTACCAAACTTTATCCTCTAGAACTTCCTTAGATATACCTCACCTTGTGATGAACTTTGTGTACTACGGAGACGTACTATACCTTGGTATAGAACTTTATTCGAATTTAATTTATGAACTGCTATAATATATAGACGTTTTCCGAAACTGTTACAAACTTTTGGCCGAGAGATACTTGTAGAACATTGACAATATACTTATTATATATATGTATTGTGTAAAATTTATACTATGCGCTTTCTGTGGCCGGAGAATGTCGCGAAATGTATTGCTGTGTGGGTGTATGTGACGTCATAATGACTTTGACGTGCTATGACGTTGTTGTAAAAGTAAACGGTTAGTTCAGATAAACAAGTAACGATGAAATGACAAGACGTGTTGTTTTCACTAGCTTAGATAATACGAAACAGTATTTGAATTTGTGTCCTTGGTGGTAGAGCAACATGGCATACTTCCAATGCCGCAACATTCTACTGCCATCTCCATATATTGTGGCATGAACGGAAACCTTTCAAAGAAGTCCTATTTTTGTGAAATTGGTTGCATAATTATGAATAACATCATCTTGTGCAATAGGGGCTCCATCCATGTTTGATGCTGGATCTTCAATTCTGTCAACATTGACAGTAATGGCATTCAAGAAAAATGCATCAACAATTTCACCTACTAACTGACGTAATACTCTCTTCTTCATGTTTTCATCTGCAATTCGTATTGCGGTTGGTAATTTCTTACATTGGCTCTCAATATTTTCCATCCCACAGTATTCTAAACATGCAGCAATTACATGGCAGTGTGTTACTAAATCAATGAAGTCACTTGCAGCATGATACTTTGAAGAAACATGTTTGGAGACATTCCTGCGATTCACAAGGTTCTTCAGTTGGTAAAGTGTGGTGGCATCTCTGCAACTTTCGGGCTTAAAATATTTGTCCATAATCAACTAAATAATTAAAAATATATTTGTAAATAAAAGTCACAGAAAATGTATACGATACATGTAGTTTCTCCATAAGGGCTGTTCCATTAAAACATATGAGGTACCCGGGGACGGCAATTAAAAAACAAGAGATGTTTGTAAAACACATATGCCCCCCATGGTGCAAAATTGGAAAGGGTTATACACACACACACATCATTTAATTGAGAGTAGTATCATCAATTCAAAATATTGAGCAGACAATATCTTCCTATGTCAAGAGTGGATTGACCATGTGACCTAAAAAATCAATAGGGGTCATCAACTCCTGAAGATGTACCAGTGTACCAAGTTTGATGTCTGTCAAGCAAAGGGTTCTCAAGATATTGAACGGACAGTATATCCCTATGCCCAAATTGACAATTGACTTTTGACCATGTGACCTTAATATAATTAGTAGTCATCTTCTCCTGAAGATGTACCAGTGTACCAAGTTTGATGTCTGTCAAGCAAAGGGTTCTCAAGATATTGAGCGGACAGTATATTCCTATGTCCAGTTTAACCTTTGACCATGCGACCTCAAAATCAATAGGGGTCGTCTTCTCCTGAAGATGTGCCAGTGTATCAAGTTTGATGTCTGTCAAGCAAAGGGTACTTGAGATATTTAACGGACAGTATATTCCTATGTCCAGTTTGACCCTTGACCTTTGACCATGTGACCTCAAAATCAATGGGGGTCATCTTCTTCTGAAGATGTACTGGCGTACCAAGTTTGATGTCTGTCAAGCAAAGGGTTCTCTAGACATTGAATGGTCAGTATATTCCTATGTCCAGTTTGACCTTTGACCATATGACCTCAAAATCGATAGGGGTCATCTACTCCTTAGGATGTACCAGTGTGCCAAGTTTGATGTCTTTCAAGCAAAGGGTTCTCAAGATATTGAGCGGACATTATATCCCTATGTCCAGAATAGATTGACCCTTGACCTTTTGACCTAAAAAAAAAAAATAGGGATCCTCTTCTACTCATAACTAACCCACATATGAAATATCATTATCATCAAGTGAATGGTTCTCAAGATATTGAGCGGACAACACATGGTCTACAGACCGACCGACAGACAGACCGACCGACCGACAGGTGCAAAACAATATGCCCCCTCTTTTTCAAAGGGGGGCATAAAAATCTATGGGTGCTTGTCATTGGTAGAAAATTGCATATATGGTGGGTACCTACTGCCAGAAAACTGCATCTGTGGGTGGTTGTTTTGATAAAATCTTTATTTTTTTTACCGAAACTGAGAGGAATGCAACAAGAGAAGGGAAGGGTTGAAAGTAGAATGTGAAACAAACGCCGTTTTCTGTCTTCATTTTATCTCGGTCGATGAGGTTCCGCGATCCGGTTATCGTTTCCGGTTTGACTCTAAAATTATAGCGACCGGAAATTAGATTATCTCCCTTGTCCAATATGGAAAATGAAACGTGCTCGTGGTCCATTGAAACGGTTTTTGATTTTTTTTCTAGCTGCAATAATGTAGCCCTATCCAATTTTTTTTATTCTGACGTTTTTGGGATGAGGCTACAATTCCATAGGATCTCCGTAATGGTGCAAAATAATTTTATGAATAACCGATAATAAACTCTGTGTATTAGTCCCAAATGTTGTTTACACCAAAAGGAGTACCAACTTTGTGCTCGGGCATGTCTAATAAAGGTGTTTTTCATTAAATATAATGTACAACATGCAAAATTCTTCGTCTGCTCCGCCATGCTTGTTATCGCGAAATCCCGTAGGTGGATCTAATGAAAAAGCTTAACATTGACAATCGGCACAAAAATGTAGTTACTTGAGCCACTTCGACAAAGAAAGGAAAATCATATTGTTGCAGAAAGAATTTACACTCTGCTGTTCGGTTTTTAACTTGATATTAAATTCAAACCTTTTCAATACCGACGAAATAGCTTCCGCCTCCATACTTGTCCATTGATGTAAATACTACTTTATATGGCATATGCAAATGACTTGACAATCGGAAGTTGAAACTTCAGTACATCAAACATGGCGCACAAATATGAATCGAGAAATTGGAATTTATCGAAATTGTTGAAAACGGTAGCATAGAGCCTCACAAATCTTAAGTTGCAGGTTGTAAATTTATATATTGACTAAGAAACATAGAATATCATTTTATTTACGTAAAGAAAGTCAGGAAATGTTTAGAATGAGCGCAAATGTTGCGGAAGTGAATCACTCCTGCATTTGCACCATTACGGAGATCCTAAGGAGTTGTAGCCCTCTCCCTAAAAAAAAATCAGAGAGGGCTACATTATTGCAGTTAGATTTTTTCATGCCCTAAAAAAATTGAAGTATTTGATGGAGAGTGACCCAGATATATTGTCAAGCTCAGATCTTGCACCTATCAGTAATCTTATAGGAGTAAAAGAAGACAGAATAGTGAAGTATGTTGAAGATGTCAAAGAAAAGGAACGAAATAAACTAAAGCAGAAGAAATTGTTAGATAGTTTTAAAGACAGTCCAATATTGTTACTAACAATTGCTGAGTTAAAGGTATTATTGCATACACACTTTCAAAAGCCAACACACACTGGAAGAAAATCTAAGGCAGACTTTTTAGTTGCTGTGGACAAGGAAATCAAAAGTAGAAATATATCTGATACTTCTTTATATGAGACACTGGAAAAACTTTTCCCTCAAAAGTTTAGAAAGTCAAAATCATGACATTGAATTTCAGAGATTTGCAGCTAGTTTTACCTATTATTTTATAGACATGGTTTTGAATTCTAGGTATTTGTTACCGATGTATACACAACAGTCAGTGACTTTTTTAAAGCAATATGCAATGGCCTCTCTTGAACAGTCATATGACAATTAAATTTGACAAATGCTTTATCCAATTTTTGAATAGCCATTTTTATAGAATTTGTCTTTTTCAAATTGACAACTTATTCGGATTGGCATTATTTTTTTCAGTTTTGTGTCCACCCTGGGTGATTTGATATGTAAAAAATTCGGTGATTGTTGTGTAGCATGCCAACTCAAATAATTGACTTAATGTTGGAGTATAAAGTGCCAAAGTTAGCGTTTGGACAATCTACAATGTATATAGTTTTGGTTGTGCGCTGTTTTTTGTATAAAGATTAGAACTGTATTTTGTGTTGAAGTTTAAAGAATATTTTTCCAATCATTAAAACTTGTTCTACCTGTTAATATTAGTATTTGTCATCTTATGTTGAACTATGACTACAGAATTATAGATTTTAATGGGGTTACCCAACCCCATTACTAGCATAAATTTTGCTAATTTAATTTCCTTTAGATTTTGTCTTATACTCATCTACTTTGACCAATGAAGGAAAATTTATATTAAATTTCAAGAAATTTCAACCACACATTTTCATTTGAATAATTTCAATAGATATATAGAAATTTCATCAAGCAAACTTTTTATCACTGAGATGCTCTAAATTTGATATCAAATCGAATTAAAAAGTTAAGCTGATTTTTACAGAGTTATTTCCTTTAGGTGTTGGGTACCACCTTAAATACACAAATTTGGAGAGGGATATAAAAGTCTTCAACTGTCAGAAATGGATCGAGTCCTTCAGCTTTTTATTATCGTTTTCCCAAAGAAGTTGTTGTTATTCTATAGCATTTGGACACTCTCTAAAATTAACTTCATTCAGTGATGACTGTTTATTAAACTTGGTACATAGTTTTTAGAACGACATAGAACCCTATTATTTTTTTTTTCAAAGGTTAAGATCACAGGATCCAGTTGTCATTCCATAACATCCTTGTAAACAATGCAATGAGCCGTAGTGTAACAAATATCTAAGACATCAGTGTCGTAGAGACACATTTTCTCGTTTTTTAATACTTAAAATACTAGTCAATTTTAAAACTTTTAATAGTTGTTTTTTAACATTTACAATACTAGACTTTTTATGAACAGGTAGACTTATAAAATTAATTTAGTTCATCATGTTTAACAAAGACAGTCTTGATAAAATAAATTGATGATTCTATGATCAAGCTTCATTAACATCTGAAAATAGACCTCTATTCAGGGGTTATAAATAGTCATTCATACATATTGAATTTAAAGAAAAAGTGTATTTCACATTTATTTCACTTCTATGGGTGTTGCCGCACTATCTAAAATTGCTTCTGTGATTGGTCCCTCATTACATTTTTATGGAGTATTAACTACAGATTGTCTCCCCAGCTCCCCAAATTGGAAGTGCAACCTCCTCCCCTTAATTTACTGCATGGTATGGGTGAGAAAGCATGAGCAGGAACATAAACATTATGATCTCCTATAACCCCCATAGGAAAAAGTGATTACAACCAATATATATTTACAGTCTCCACTCCTCAGATCCACTTTAACTTTCAGGATAACAATTCAATCATCCTCTACCTACAATATGCACATCTGGCATTGAAGCATTGTACAAAGTTTCAAGTCTATCCAATAAGCCATATAGGAGGAGAAGCGTTCACAAGATTTTATGACAGACAGATGGACGGACATAAAGTACGAAAACAATATGTCTCCCTCTCAAAGAAGGTAGACATAATTCCAGTTGTAACATTCTAATTCAGTGGCTGAACAAGAGGACCATAGGCCTTATCAGTCACCAGGAACCAGTTGCACAAAAGTTATCTTTAACTGAAAGGTGAAGATAACGTACAGTGATCAATCTCATAACTCCTACAAGCAATACAAAATACATAGTTGGGCAAACACGGACCACTGGACACACCAGAGGTGGGATCAGGTGCCTAGGAGGAGTAAGCATCCCCTGTCGACCGGTCACACCCGCCATGAGCCCTATATCCTGTTCAGGTAAACGGAGTTATCCGTAATCAAAATCAGTGTACCAAGAACGGCTTAACAATCGGTATGAAACACATCAGACAGCATTTGACCCAATGATATGTTGTATTGACGAACTAGATCGTTATAACGACCATAGAATTTGCGAAATGCTGACTTCAATCGAGACTGTTGAAACCCCTGTACTATCAACTTGTTTGTCAGTAGCTTACCTCGATTTAAAAACTGACTATACGTAGAACAAGCTCTTGCATATCGAATCAGTTGAGATATATAAACACCATATGCTTTCATTCATATGTCGATTTGATATATCCCTGTGAGCTCGAAATAAAGGACACCACAGAGTCGTCCACTTCTGCTTCATACTTAGATATTTTATTGAAAGTAGACATTAACGGCAAACTGACAACTCAACTGTATGACAAACGGGATGATTTCAGCTTCTCCATCGTCAACTTCCCACATTTATGTAGCAATATTCCATTATCACCTGCATATGGTGTTTATATATCTCAACTAATTCGATATGCAAGAGCTTGTTCTGGGTATAGTCAGTTTTTAAATCGAAGTAAGCTACTGACAAACAAGTTGATGGTACAGAGATTTCAACAGTCTCGATTGAAGTCAGCATTTCGCAAATTCTATGGTTGTTATAACGATCTAGTTCGTCAATACGACCTCGCATTGGATCAAATGCTGTCTGACGTGTTTCATACCGATTGTTAAGACGTTCTTGGCACACTGATTTTGACTGCGGATGACTCCGTTTACCTGATGAGGATGTGGGGCTCACGGCGGGTGTGACCGGTCGACAGGGGATGCTTACTCCTCCTAGGCACCTGATCCCACCTCTGGTGTGTCCAGGGGTCCGTGTTTGCCCAACTATCTATTTTGTATTGCTTGTAGGAGTTATGAGATTGATCACTGTTCGTTATCTTCACCTTGCATTTGGCAGATAGTTTTGTAGATGTTTGAGTATCTCAATCATGTCATTCATTTTGTTCTCATTTTTGGCTAAGATTCCCAAGGGTAACTATAAAAGTGGAAAGGCAAAACAAAAACATAAATAAAATGAATTTATGTATCAATATATTTTTATAGTCCTTCTCATTTTGTAGAATACTTACATTTCTTTCAATGAAGTAATTATTTTTACTGTATACCGATAATAAAATAATTTTACTTTGCTTTGCATCATTCGCCATTTAAGGTGGCTCACTACACCCAGAAATAGTTTCTCAAATCCGAATGAATTGATTTAATCATAAAAGATATGATGATATATAATAGGTATTTATGCCAAAAAGGCAGGAAATATGCAAATTTGGATTTTAAAAAATTATTTTCATAAAATTATTTCAACACATGATCTGTGGTTCATGAACCCAATGCTTTAACCAATGCACTGAGCTACGATGCTCTTCGGATATTGACGGAAAACGCAGCGTCTAGTTGCACGAGACTATGATATGCTACCATGCCGATCAGACCGACGAAAGAAAACACGTACCCTAGGGCGCGAATAATTGGTAATTACTATCAGATACGTTTAGTTCTTATGACTGATGAACTTTCTGTACACAAATGCAATCGTAAATAGTTACATCATGGTTTGGGAATGTATATCTGTGCAGTAAGATATCGAGGAATTTCGGGGTAACGTTATTTACCAACCTCGTCCCAAAGATGAACATGGTAAATATATCAAGTGATGAAATAAAATATCCAATTAATAAAACATATTATTTGTCTTTTATAGTCCAGTATGTTGCAGGAAGTATTATTAAACTTGTACTGTGTATTTCCACAGAAAGAGTTATCCATAGTAACGGGAATAATTAGGGAACCGTAACACTAATAAGATTTGAATTATCCCCTTTTTGAAAATTGTGAATTTTCCAAATTCATTCCAATTTTCAATGCAAAAAAAAAATACAGATATAATTTAATGGTTTTTTCTTTCTTTTTCTTCTCTTAGAACACATTGTAAATTAAATAATAATAACATCTACATGAAAAGGTAAATATAACGAACAAATCAATCTCGTTAAAATACGGCTAGATTTAAAGCAGATGTTAACTAAGATTTGGATAGAATCCTTCTAATATACTAAGCATTTTAAAATTTTCTGCTGTTATTTCTTTCACGTTTATCAAGACAATCTCATATAACACAGTTGGTTGCATTTGATAACGAAGAACTTTGTCACCAATACATCATGCCACATCAAACAATATCGGGAACAACTTCACCCATAACAATTTTCACTTTCGACTTCCAAACGAATGAGACTTACCATCATGGAAAACCGGTTATCAGTAAAGATACACATTATCGAATACAGAACTTCATTCATAGAATTGTAAAAAGAAGAGTTCCATACTTTTTGGTCATAACAATGCTACATACGATTTTCCAGTCTTCCTGAGGAAATTACGTGAATCTCGTTTGGTGCCAAAATTCCTTCAACACATAACCGGATGCACCGATACCTTTAAACTAGAGAGAAGGAAGTTCAAGAAGAGTGGTATTGAAAATTACAAACAGCAAAATCTGATATTTAGTGCTGGGTAATAATTATGATGCACGTAGTGCAAATGCCGATGTTAGGGTTAGGAGTCTCCAAGAACTGATGAGTAAGCTGGACGTTTCAGAAAAAATGTATTTTCATTCAATGTAACAGTTATATCGGTCTTTCCCGCTTCTTATTAGTGGATCACATATCTCCAGACCAGTACATCTCCATATGAGTGAAAGATTCTTGAGAGGGACGTTAAACAATATTCAATCAATCAATCTCCAGACCAGTAGCTCGTAGACTAGCACAAAATGGACTATCTCAGATGCTACCTTTCAGGTAGGGATGGTGAAGATGGAAAAAAAACTGTGTTGTTGGAGCATAATGCAAGGAGTGGACTATACATGAATACAAACAAAGAAGGATGACGTAAATTCCTTACTTCCCTAACAGTGAAATTCAGCGGAATTAAACGTCTCGTCAGAATGTCTTCCTCATCTTTGTGTCAGTCTGTCCCTCTATCTTTTCATATCGTATTTATGCATTCGTTGAACAGCTGAAGTTTGGTGTTTTCTAAGGTTGGCATAATGCCGACTGATTTTATGAGAGAGAACGATTGATTGATTGTTTGCTGTTTTCCGCCACACTCAACAATTTTTCAGTTATCTGGTGGCGCCCAGTTTTTATTGTTGGAAGAGAGAACCCAGATACAAAGTACCTGGGAAGAGACCACTGACCTTCCGAAAGTAAACTGGGAAACTTTCACATTTAATTGCGCGAGCGTGGAAAATAATATTGAATGATTTTTAGCAGTGCTTCGTTTAGTATCTGGACTATCCTGATTTTGAGTACCAATTTTCACCCGTAATTCTGAACTTTTCTCTATTCACATGCATATCGTGTTTCGATGTAAAACTTATACGGTACCAATTTTGATGCACCAGATGCGCATTTCGACAAGTGATGCTCAACCGAAATGTTTGAAATCCGAAATAACAATGAAGTTTTAGAGCTATTATAGCCAAAAACAGCGTGCCAAAAAAAGTGCAGTCAAATTCGTCTAAGGATAAGAGCTATGCATGAGGGAGATAATCCTTAATTTTGAAATGAATTTCTAAATTTTATAACAGCAATTAAATATACATCCGTATTTTCAAGCTAGTAACGAAGTACTTAGCTACTAGGCTGTAGAGACCCTCGGGGACTAACAGTCCACCAGCAGAGGCCTCGACCCAGGGGTCATAATGTAAAACTTATACGGTACCAATTTTGCACCAGATGCGCATTTCGACAAATAATGTCTCTTCAGTGATGCTCAACCGAAATGTTTGAAATCCAAAATAACAATGAAGTTTTAGAGCTATTATAGCCACAAACAGCGTGCCAAAAAAAGTGCAGTCAAATTCGTCTAAGGATAAGAGGTATGCATGAGGGAGATAATCCTTAATCTCTCAACTGATGGGATACGCAAAAGCTTGCTCTGCGTATGAGCAGTTTTAAAATCGAGACAAGATGCTGACAAACGAGTTGATGTTGCATGGTTTTCAACAATATCATTTTGTAAATTATATGGTCGTTATAAGGATCTATTTTGCCAATACGACCTATCTTTAGGTCAAATGCTGTCTGACGTGTTTCATACCAATTGTTAAGTCGTTTTTGGCACTGTGATTTTGACTACGGATTACTCCGTTTACCCGATCAAGATATAGAGCTCACGGTAAGTGTGACCCGTTTCCACCTTTGGTATATCCAAGGGTCCGCGTTTGTCGAACTCTCTAGTCCCGTGGGGATCCGGGTTAGAATAGGTCCTCAGTACCCCTTACTTGTCGTACGAGGCGACTAAATGGGGCCGTCTTTAGGATGAGACCGTAAAAACCGAGGTTCCGTTTCACAGCAGGTATGGTACGATAAAGATCCCTCCATGCTCAATGGCCATAAGCGCCAAGCATAGGTCTAAATTTTGCAGTCATTCACCGGCAGTGGTGACGTCTCCATATGAGTGAAATCTTCTCATATACAACCAACCAACCGTTTACTAATCGAATATTCAATCAATCAATCGAACTCTCTATTGTGGGTTCCTTGTAGGAGTTATGAGATTGATCACTGTTCGTGATCTTCACCTTGTACATGGTATTATTATTTACAATGTGTTCTACCTATATTCTTATGATTATTGTGGTAGGAAATTTGAAAATACCATCAAATTATATATTTTTATCATTGAAAATTGGAATGAATTTGGAAATACTCACAATTTTCAAACAGGTGGATAATTCGAATCTTAGTATCACCCCTGCATACTTGGAAAGTAGTCATGGAATGTATATATATCGTAGAGGATTCATGAAAAAAGAATACTGAGTAGTGTTTTATTTATTTATCATTATTATTTTTTGTTGTTGCTACATCGTCCCACATATCGTTAATAAACCTTGCTATGCCTACTTTTAGACTGAAACACGCCGTAATTTACTTAAGGCGGGACACAATCATAATTCGCACGGGCAGAACAACGAATAATTTGTTTCGTTTTGAGCCTCGTTCTAATCGGGATTCTATAATAGGTTGTGCACGTTTTCTTACAACCACAGCATCGGTGCGAAGGATGTTTTTTCTTGTTTTACAAGAGGTGCAGAGATAAAATTGACAATGTATTGTCGGCTTTAAGTGTGTGTCATCTGTTTTAAAAATGCCACATTTTTCGATTTTAAAATAATGATACGCTTACGACAAGTAATGTCGGAACATGATGCAATGATAGTGTAATCATATGGTTCCGTTGGTCTACCACCTGTAAGATTCTCGATTATGTGTAATGCTATACGGCTCGTTGGTCTAGGGGTATGATTCTCGCTTAGGGTGCGAGAGGTCCCGGGTTCAAATCCCGGACGAGCCCATCTCTTATTTTGAGAAATTATTTGAACGTAATATATTAAGTATCCAAGATTGTTGGACGAAACGTTTGTTTGTTTTGTTTTTTTTAATTTTTGTCACTCGTTTCAATAACCTACAAGGAGACGAAGCTGAGAATTTCACACCTGATAACGTATATTACGGTTATTTCAATATTACCATAAATAAGTCTCTGAAATCACTAAACTTCCGACGGCCTACATACACTGTAAACTTGCCTTTATAATAAACACTCAAGCTATCCACACGGTGTTATAGATTATCTAGTCGTTATGAATTAGATACAATTTAGGAATTGCCTTACATAAAATAAAATGAGTAAAAGTATAGGGTTCGTCCGGGATTTGAACCCGGGACCTCTCGCACCCAAAATGAGAATCATACCCATAGACCAACGAGCCTCGAAATACTTAGAAAATCCGACTATTCGCAACTTTAAGACTAGGCTATTGCACATGCGATAATTCTGCATCTATCATGGCGCAAAGTTTGACAGTCATTTTTTCGTGTAATGTTTATCTTTTAGTTAGTGGGTTTTTTCACTGAAAGTACATTCTTTAACAATGGAGTCATGAACGGCCTTTTTAGACAGATATTCTATAACACTTCTGACCTAAAACAATGCTCTTAAATGCTGTTTCATATACAGAATAAGTATGAAAATGTGGTTCTAGAATTGATTTTTGTAGGCCTGTTAGTTCAAAGGATAAATTGATGGCATCATAGACGCCTGGGTCAAGGATATCGCACTACAACCTGTATGTAAACAATGGAGAAAAGTCCGCCCTTACGGAACCAAATCTCCTAGCAGCATGTGAGTAGGGTCCATTTGAAAGGTGGAGAAGTGGACACTAAAGAAAATTACGGCTATGAACGGGTAAAACATAACTCTTAGCTGCCTATACGTTGTACTTGAAACTGCTGTCTCTTCTTTTCATAGAAGACATAGCAAGATTAGGGGCTAATACAGTCCAGACCTGGTGACCTGCAACCACCCATGGATAACGAAAAACTAGCTGTAAAGGGTGGGGAAATTGGAAATTAAATTAGACAAAAAGAGCAGAAACGATACCTAATCAGTATTACTGACTGTAGAATTCAAAATACACAATTCCTTTTATTATTTCATAGATTTTAGGACTGGTAGCGGTATAAAAAAAAAAAAAAAAAGCATGGGAACGTAAATATTTGAATGGCGTGTTGATTGATTCAGAAACGTTTTACATATACAGTAGTTAGACAATTTAAGAATAAAGAGTACTATTTCCAGAAAGATGCTAATAAAGGATATACCAAAATTACAAATGATGAATTTCTCGTATCTACAGTATTTATGGTCCAGCGTTGTTTCCATATTAAAAGTAATATTTGTCTACTTAGCTATTTAAGATTATATGAAGTTATATTCTTGGTGGAGCAGAAAGCACAATTTTTCTATTCCACAAGAAGCACGACTAAATGATGTTGTTACTGAGAAAATAGAGAAATGTTGGTAATTAATGAAGCGGCATAAGCAGTAAGAAATCCCGCTCCCGCCGGTAAGTGAGAAAGTTTCCCAGTTTACTTTCGGAAGGTCGGTGGTCTCTTCCCAGGTACATTGTATCTGAGTTCTCTCTTCCACCAATAAAAACTGGGCGCCACCATATAACTGAAAAAAATTGTTGAGTGTGGAGAAAAACAGCTAAACAATCAATCAATCAATATCCGTGGAGGGATGGGTATCATTTTATAACAGTGCTTTTCCCCCTTTATTTCACACTTTAATGATCACTATGTTTTAAAGGGGCTGACTCACGATTTTCCCCAAAATTTTGTTTTTCACTTTTAATGACCAGAGTCTACTGCCTAATGTGTTCAAATGATTTCACATAAAAATTAAGGTTATACATTATCACAGAAGCTCATTTTAGAGAGTTCATTATTTGTTTTGTAAACAAAAATTGCGGTATGTTATTGTTTACGAAAATTTCAGAAGAAATGGATATCGATCCAAGTTTATTATATCTTTCACATTTCAAGCATTCTTCGGGTAAAATGTGTCATCTAAAAGTGAAAATTTGTGATTATGCAAAATTAAGATGCTTTATATTACAAGATTGATATTTCACCGGTTTGTTTGTTTACATAAAAAGACTCGAGTCTTTGTTTACATAACACAGATATTGCTTTTAATCTTGCATTCAGTAGGTCAAAATGTTGGTTGACAACATTAAATGAGTTATATTTTTAATATTTCACATCAAAAATAAAAATATATTGTGTTCAAAAATCGTGAACCAGTCCCTTTAATTAATATGCCGCTTCTATTTCAAATTGGCATAAGTCAGGTTTGTAAAATATTATATGCTTGTAAGTTTTGTATGATGTACAAAAAGTGTAACTGTAGATAACAACAGAAAACAGGCCAGGTCATACTAAAGATCAAGCATCCTAGAAAAACCAATGTAACTACACACTTCTTGAATTTGCAAATACGTCTTTAAAACTGCATTCAGAATGTGATGCATGGAGTGAAAATACCAAAGCTGTAAGTTTCCGGCGAGTTAGAAATATCACAGGATTTAAATGGGATATAGTGTCCGCAAAATACGGCTAGATTTAAATATGGATACAATCCTTCTAACATACATGTACTGACATTTCAAAATTTTAAGGTGCTATTCCTTACACGTCTATCAAGACAATCTCATACAACCAAGTTGGTTGCATTTGATGGCGAGAAACTTTTTAACCAATACATCATGCCGTACATCACTATCGGGAACAGCTTCATCCATAACAACTTTCATTTTCGACTTCCAAAACAGATCAGATGTACCATCATGGAAAACCGGTTATCAGTAAAGATACACTTTCTCGGTTGATATATTAGGAAAAAGAAGAGTCCCGACTTTTTGGTCGTCACAATGCTGCATACGATGTTCCAGTCTTATTAAGTGAAGTTGGTGGCAGAATTCCTTAAACACATAACAGGATAAATCGATACCTTGAAACTAGAGAGAAGGAAGTTCAAGAGTGGTATTGGAAATTACAAACAGCAAAATTTGGAGTCAAAAATTTTCGGTAAAGAATACGATGCACGTAGTGCAACTGCCGATGTCAGGAGTCTCCCAGAACTTCTGAGTAACCTGCGCGTTTCAGAAACAGATGTATTTTCATTCAAGGTAACAGTTTTATCACGGTCTTTCCCGCCTCTTTTTAGAGGATCGCAGATCCACAGACCAGTAGCTCGTAGACTAGCACAAAGTTAACTAACTCATTTGATGCTAGGTTTCAGGTAGGGATGGTGAGGGAGTAAAATTTGTTATTGGAGCATGGTTTTACAGCAAGGACTGATAGATCTATCATGAATGTCTTTATCCACAAAGAAGAATGTAAATTCCTTAATTACTTCCCTAACAGCGACACTGGGCGGAATTATAGGTCTCGTCAGAATGTCTTTGTCATCTTTGTGTCAGCCTATCCCTCTATGTTTTCATATCGTATTTGTGCATTCCTTGAACAACCGAAGTTTGGCATTTTATTTATATTGTATTTACTATATGTTGTTTTGTTGTTGTTGTTTTTTTTGTTTTTTTTTATGGAGGGAGGGGGGGATTTGTTCCGCATATCCTTAATAAACATTACCATGCCTACTTTTAGACTGGCACACGCCTTATTTTACTCGGATTTCAGGCGAAACTTGATCAAATTTCGTACCGGCAGAACATCAAGTAATTTGCTTCGCTGTCTAAAACAATATCATCATTGATCTTGATTTTAAAAAAAACTCTAATCGGGATTTTAATTCTTGTTTGTACACATGTTCTGACAACCACATCGTCAGTGCGAAGGATGTTTTCTCTTGTTTTACAACAAGGTGGAGAAATAAAAACCACTGCCTGTTTCAATTCTATTGTCTTTAAGCGTTTCAACCTTTTTAAAAATGAAAGGTTTTTCGATTTTAATATAATAAGTTTGTTAGTCTTGGTACGCTTACAATGAGTAATGTCGGAACATGATGCAATGATAGTGTAAATATGTTATCAGATAGACGTTCAAATCATATGGTTCCGTTAGTCTACGGCACTTGTAAGATTGACGATATGGAATACTAACATATTGCTCGTTGGTCTAGGGGTATGATTCTCGCTTAGTGTGCGAGAGGTCCCGGATTCAAATCCCGAACGAGCCCATTTCGTATTTTGAGAAATTATTTGAACGCAATATATTATAAGTATACAAGATTGTTGGACAAAACCTTTTTTTTTTTTTTTTTTTTTTTTTTTTGTTTGCTTTTTTATTATTATTATTTTAAAATTTACAATTTCAATTCTTTTGGCATTAAGTGTGTTTCAACTCTTTTAAAACTGCTGTTTTTCGATTTTAAAATAATAAGTTTGTTAGTCTTGATACGCTTACAACAAGTAATGTCGGAACATGATGCAATGATAGTGTAATTATGTTATCAGGTAGACGTTCAAATCATATGGTTCCGTTGGTCTACCACCTGTAAGATTCTCGATTACATATAATTCTATACGGCTCGTTGGTCTAGGGGTATGATTCTCGCTTAGGGTGCGAGAGGTCCCGGGTTCAAATCCCGGACGAGCCCATCACTTATTTTGATGAATGTAATATCTCGAGAATACAAGCATGCTGAAGTTTAAATTTTTCTCACTCGTTTCTATAACCTCCAGAAGGACGATTTCACAAATGATAACGATTAATTTCAATATTACCATAAAATGTCTAAAAATTCACTAATTTTAGCACCACATACACTGTAAACGTTCAATAAACACTCAAAAGTACTCAGAAAGTGTTATGGATCCTCTTAGTTAAGATTACATAAAACGAAACGATTGAAAAAAACAACAACATAGGGCTCGTCCAGGATTTGAACCCCAAAGTGAGAATCTTTTTTTTTTTTTCTTTCTCTCTTTTTTAAATAATCTGCTTCGCTGTCTAAAACATAATATCATCATTGATCTTGATAAAAAAAAATTTTGCCTCGTTCACTCTAATCGGGATTTTAATTCTTGTTTGTACACATGTTCTGACAACCGATGTGGGATGTTTTCTCTTGTTTTACAACAAGGTGGAGAAATAAAAGCCACTGCCTGTTTCAATTCTATTGTCTTTAAGCGTTTCAACCTTTTTAAAAATGAAAGGTTTTCGATTTTAAAATTTACGATGAGCAATGTCGGAACATGATGCAATGATAGTGTATATCATGTTATCAGATAGACGTTCAAATCATATGGTTCCGTTAGTCTACCGCACCTGTAAGATTGTGGAAAGCGAATAATAACATATGGCTCGTTGGTCTAGGGGTATGATTCTCGCTTAGGGTGCGAGAGGTCCCGGGTTCAAATCCCGGACGAGCCCATCTCTCATTTTGAAAAAATATTGACTGTAATATCTCGAGAATCCAAGCATGTTGGAGTTAAAAAAATTTCTCACTCGTTTTTATAAACTCCAGAAGGACAATTTCACAAAAGATAACGATAAATTTAAATTTTACCATAAAATGTCTTAGAATTCACTAATTTTTTACGATTACATAAAACGAAAAGATTGAAATAATAAAAAAAAAATATAGGGCTCGTCCGGGATTTGAACCCGGGACCTCTCGCACCCAAAGCGAGAATCATACCCCTAGACCAACGAGCCACGATGTTTAAATCTGATTATAAAGTCAACATATCAAGCAGAATAAGCCCTAGAAATAACTTCTACTTCAATATTTCCGAGATCCATGTGTAACAAACCAAACACGTTTCTTTCTTGCCTCACAAATATTTCAATAGTACGTACGTTCACAGATGCAGTCATGGGTTTGTTATAAGGAAAGCAAGAGTTGTCGATCTTTCAAGCTTTTTCAACTTATGAAAAACCCCGAGATATTGCGATGAAGGTAGGAAGCGACTAAGGTGTGCCGAGTGATATAACAAGTTTTCGTTAAATAAAGATTTCGTGCATTTAAAGTGCTACCAACCATATCTTCCAATTTATGATACCTCTATCAAACGTATTTCAATCGCAGATTGATTGATAAACTAATTTCCACCAGAGCAAAGGATAGTTAGACAACATTTACTGAATTAATTTTCTTTCACATAACTGGCTCGTTGGTCTAGGGGTATGATTCTCGCTTAGGGTGCGAGAGGTCCCGGGTTCAAATCCCGGACGAGCCCAATCCTTTTTTTCCCCAAATGCAATACGCAACATTTCGAACATTTTGTTACCGTCGAACAAGCAAACATTTCGTTTTTTTCTTTCTTTCATTTATAGCTCTTCCAATACATTTATAGTTCAAGGAGGAAATAAAACGTTACTAAATGAAGTGGCAGATGTTTCTCTAGGTCGATTATAGTTACAGAAATGGACAGACGACACCGATCTTTAGTGCGTTTTTAAAATTCACAATAGATATGTCCATTGTTTTTGTTTATTGTAGATTGAGAAAACCATATCAAAGGAGTGGGGAAAATTTATCTTAATGCACATGTACGTGCACGGGGATTTTCAAAAGGAGCTAAGTACACATACACACGTGAATATTTCCCCAAAACATTGATTTTGTAATTATCACGGACGAACAGGGAGTTAAGGTCACGATATGGGTAAGTAATAAAGCCCGTCAATTTTACGAGAACATTGGTGCTATATTTGATACGAACCATGATTTACAGAGTTTATTTACTATTTAGTAAAACGATTCCGACTCCTATCATTTCCAGAAGGCATATATGTATATTGTAGAAAAGCATGGCGTTTTATCACCCCGATTACGTCCCAATCACAGGTCCACTGAACGTAAACGTGACCTTCATGCTTATAACTCCTGTAACAGGAAACCGATTTCGGCGATGAAAATAATCAAATAAAGACATTTACACTGAATTCTGCTTTCGACTTGTTTGAAATTAATCTTGAGTTTCACCTAATTTCGTCAATAAATTTCCAGTATTTCCTGAGATTTCCGAGAACCCATTCCAAAAAAATACAAATTTATTTAGTTGACATTAACCTGGGTCCATTGGACACTCGTAGTCCCCCCCCCCCCCCCCCCCTTCCATACGTACAAAGACGATATTAACAAAGGAATAGAGAATTGGATTACATGGGTATCATCAATCTCGTTGAAAGTCAGCATAATTTCGAAGATCGTTTAAATGGTCTGGTGACAATACCGAAAAGGCTAAATGCAAGATGAAAGGCAGAGCAGGCAGTATGAAATACCTTTGCAAAATTATTTTTCATTTGCGAAATTAGGTACAAGTCTTTCTCTATTATACATAACAAGGGGACCCAGTCTTTCTTAGAGTATCTCTATTATACATAACAAGGACGGCCTCTTATTATACATATCATTATTCATTATCATACATGGTCTGTGTTGCCCACGCTTCAAACAAACACCATTTCTTGCCAGAGCAGTTTGAAAGGAATTTAACTACAGAATCAGTAGATTACATTCTAAGATACAAATCGTTTAAAACCAGAAGCTGTTCCGGTTATGTTGAAAATCATCAAAGAACGGGATGAACAATTAAATGTCATGAGGAAATAAAACATTACTAAGACGAGATAGGACAAAGGGAAGTAACTCCGACAAACATATTTGGTATTAACTTTTTTTTTTAAGAGACGAGAATTATTTCAATTCATTGACTGCAGATCAACGGCCAATTACGTGAGCTTAAAGGAGATATGTCGAAATACAGCAGCTCGCATACACACATCTACTACCCTGTCGGAGCAGTCAGGAATCGCAGAAAAATCATCGAGTCATCAATTCTAAATCATCGAGTCTCAACAATTCTAAATCATCGAGTCAACAATTCTAAATCATCGAGTCAACAATTCTAAATCATCGAGTCAACAATTCTAAATCATCTCGAGTCAACTTCAAAACCAGCAGGAGACATGATAGATGTTGCAAATGAGAATTCAAAATTCGTCTTGGTTTTTAATGACATATCATAATTCCTTTTTATTATAATGCTCCTTTAAAAAATAAACATCATAAATATCATTGTTTTACATGTAAATGTTTAAAGTACTGGAAGTATACTTCAAGTACGAGTGAATTCCTAGAGCAAATAGAATAAAAATTAAATTTAAAAAAAAAACCAGCGAAACAAATAAAAACTGCCGAAATCAAATCTGCTTTCACATAAAACATCGTTTTTACCACTGCAAATTAACAGTTTCTTATATTGAATAAATTTGATATAGTATAGTTTGTCTCGAGATTAGTGCGTAGAATCTGATTTACTTCACGTAAATACATTATCATTTGTCACATGACTGTTGGTATCATGTTTTGTCATTATAGTTCACCTATAGCTGATTTCGTTGATTGAAATCTTGAGATACATTTCATTGATGTAAAACAATTAACTGATTGATTGATTGTTTAATGTCCCTGTCGTGAATCTTTCACTCATTGAGACGTCACAATTGCCGGTGAAGGGTTGCAAAATTTAGGCCTATTGCTTGGTGCTTACGGCTTTTGAGTAGGGAGGGATCTTTAACGTCCCACACCTGCTGTGACACGGGACCTCGATTTTTGCGTTCTCATCCGAAGGACCACCCCATTTAGTCGCCTCTTACAAGCAAGGGGTACTGAGGACCTGTTCTAACTCGGACCCCCACGGGACCAATACAAATATATGACAATCAAGTAACAATGTACTAGTAAGTGTAATTTAATGTAAAACTATTTATGTGACCAAATATGGTGGATGAACAAATATAAAACCTTTAAAATATACTAGTAATTTCTTGCTTGTCGTAGAAGGTGACTAAATGAGGCGGTCCTTCGGATGAGACCGCAAAATCCGAGGTCCCGTGCCACAGGAGATGTGGCACGATAAAGATCCCTCCTTGCTCAAAGGTCATAAGCGCCAAGCATAGGCCTAAATTTTGCAGTCACAATATTTAATCAATCAATCTTAGGCTTGGTGCCTTTATCAAAAACCTTGCTAAATTACACGGTTTTTCTGTTTCTTATTGAAAAAGGGTGCATAAGTTTAAACATGGATGGTCGAGTAAAAAAATAATATCGTTTGCTGTGCATTCGTCGTATACCATAATGTAATAAGGACACGACAGAACAAAATCGTCTTCAATTTCGTTTAAATCACATAGTAAAACAGGCCGGAGTTTCAACAGGCGTTTAAAGTAGACATTTCACAAATTCTATGGTCGTTCTAACGATCTAGTTTGCCAATACATTTCATTGGGTCAAATGCTGTCTGACGTGTTTCATACCCATTGTTAGACCGTTCTTGGCCTACTGATTTTGACTACGGATAACTCAGTTTACCTGATCAAGATATAGGGCTCACGGCAGATGTGATCGGACAACAGGGGATGCCTACTCCACCTAGGCACCTGACCCCACCTCTGGTGTGTCCAGGGATCCGTGTTTGCCCAACTATCTAATTTGTATTGCTTATGGGATTTATTTTCAGCTCAAATCGTGCCCATGCCCCTTTAAGTATAACACTGACACAGCCATGGTACGAGCGGGCCAGAAAACCACGACTAGGCTATCGCGATCGGTTCCTGTGCTTACGTCAGAGGTCTATGGCATGAGGAGTGCTCGAACTCACAATTACGATTGATTAATATTGTTTAACGTCCCTCTCGAGATTATTTCACTCATATGAAGACGTCACCACTGCCGGTGAAGGGCTGAAAAATTAAACCTATGCTCGGCGCTTGTGGCCTTTGAGCAGGGAGGGATCTTTATCGTGCCACACCTGCTGTGACACTTTGCGGTCTCATCCGAAGGACCGCCCGATTTAGTCGCCTTCTACGACAAGCAACCGCATGGGGAAGCCCGGGGTTCGTATCCCGGCCGCGACAGATCTAAGTCGTTAAAATAGGTAGTGACAGTTCCATCGTCAGACTCTCGGCATCAGGTGTGAATGTCACGGGTCCTCGGAGATGACCTTTAAAACGGATGTCCAGTGTCACAGTAGATGTGGCACGCTAAACAACCTTCACTGCTCAATGGCCGTAAGCGCCGAACTTAGGCCTAAATTTGAAGCCCGTCACCGGTCTTGGTGACGTCTCCATATGAGTGAAAAATTCTCGAAAGACCGTCGCCAGACGTTAAACAAGATACAAACAATCGACTCGTGGTAATCCCCCCTCTTACTTTCGTGATTGGTTGGTCCAGTTCGAGAATTTTTCACCATTGCCAGTGAAGGGTTGGAAAATTATAGCCTATGATTGGCGCATACGGCTTTAAGCAGGGAGGAATCTTTATCGAGTTGCACCTGCTGCGACATGAAGCCTCAAATTTTCGGTCTCATCCAAAGGACCGCCCTTACGACAATCAAGGGGTTCTGGGGACCTATCCTAACACGAATCCTTACGGGATCCTATGATTGGTAAGTGGTTCAACTGCCTGAACATCTACAACAACGTAAAACGTAGGGATTTCGATACACCTCAAGTTTTACACAATATACTACGTACGGCGAGTTAACACCGGTCGCGGTAGTTCAGTGGTAGAATGTTCGCTTTGTAACGTAGATCGTTAGTCGTGACATGCCCGCGCCAAACTTAAGATCGCGAGATCCGGGTTAGAATTGGTTCTCAGTAGCCCTTGCTTGTCGTAAGAAACGACTAAATGGGGCGGTCCTTAGGGTGAGACTGCGTAAACCGATGCCCTGTGTGGCACGATAAAGATCCCTCCCTGCTCAAAGGCCCTAAGCGTCGAGTATAGGCCTAAACTTTGCAGCCCTTCACCGGCAAATGGCGGCAATGGAATAAGATATTTTCGAGAGGGACGTTAAACAATATACAATCAACCACTCAATTTGATGGACACTTTGTCGTACCCCTGAGCTTACGACACCTGGTTCACCTACAAATTCTAAGTAGGAAGAATTGCTTTAGCACACTGAAACGGATGTCTCCCAGACTTCCCTTCCATTTTCCAGTCTTTTTAAAAACATTTTTAGGGATCATCTTTAAGGTAGAAAATTAAGACTTGCGGTACATAGCACATTATTTGTCGAAATGCGCATCTGGTGCATCAAAATTGGTAGGCCTACCGTATAAGTTTTACATATAGCATTCGCATATATGGATGTGTGCTTCAAACAAGG